>NC_048238.1:105825127-106125127 GCF_002007445.2 Ailuropoda melanoleuca | reverse complement strand
GTTTTTAAAACTTTCGCCTACTGTGCTGCATTAGATACTCTATTTGAAGTCATATGCCGGGGCTCCCGGGTGGCTCAGTAGGTTGGATGACTGACTCTTGGCTTTGGCTCAGATCATGATCTCAGGGTCATGAGATCGAGCCCCACCTTGGCTCCATGCTCAGCAGGGAGTCTGCTTGAGATTCTCTTCCTCTATCCCTTCCCCGACTTGCTCTCTCTTTCTCTCTCTAAAATAAATAAATAAATGTTTTTAAAAAAGTCATATGCATAAAAAGTGTTTCTAAGACCCATAGAATTTGTTGTGTGTCAGATAGTATTTCAGTGAAAGAATGTGCTTGCTATGCTGTGATGATTTTATATACTCTGTAGTGATACATTTTAAAAATCTTTTTTTCAAGTTTTAATTTAAATTCCAGTTAATGTACAGTGTAATATTAGTTTCAGATGTAGAATTTAGTGATTCATCACTTAGAACTACACCCAGTGCTCATCACAACAAATGCACCCCTTGGGGTTCCTGGGTGCTTAGGTCATGATCTCAGCGTCCTGGGATCAAGACCTATGACAGGATCCCAGCTGGGCAGGGAGTCAGCTTGTTCCTCTGCCCCTCCCCCTGCTTGTTCTCTCTCTCTCTCTCTCTCACATACACACACACACACACACAAATAAATAAATAATCTTTAGAGACAAAAAGCAAACAACAACAAAAGTGTACCCCTTAATACCCATCATCTATTTAAGCCCCCCCCCGCTGCCAAACTCCCCTCCAGTAACCTTCAGTTTGTTCTCTATAGTTAAGAGTCTGTTTTATGGTTTGCCTGTCTTTTTTCCCCTATGTTCATCTGTTTTGTTTCTTAAATTCCACATATGAGTGAAATCATATAGTATTTGATACTTTCTCTGACTGACTTATTTCACTTAGCTTAATACTCTTTATCTCCCTCCTTGTCTTTGCAATGACAAGATTTCATTCCTTTTATGGCTAAGAAATATTCCAATATTTATCTATCTATCACCTCTTCTTCATCCATTCATTAGTCCATGGACACTTGGGCTCTTTCTATAATTTGGCTATTACAGATAATGTTGCTATAAACATCAGGGTGCATGTATCCGTTTGAATCAGTATTTTTGTATCCTTTGGGTAAATACCCAGTAGTGCAATATCTGGATCATAAGGTAGTTCTCTTTTTAATGTTTTGGGGACTCTCTATACTGTTTTCCAGAGTGGCTGCACCAGTTTACACTCCCACCAAAGGTGTATGAGGTTTCCCTTTTCTCCACATTCTCGCCAACACCTGTTGTTTCCTGTGTTGTTCATTTTAGCCGTTCTGACTAGTGTGAGGTGGTGTCTCATTGTAGTTTTGATTTATATTTACCTGCTGATGAATGATATTGACCATCTTTTTATATGTCTGTTGCCCATCTGTATGTCTTCTTTGGAGAAATGTTTATTCATGTCTTCTGCCCATTTTTAAACCAGATTGTTTTTTCCGTGTTGAGTTTTATATGTTCTTTATATATTTAGGATACTAACGCTTTATCAGATATGTTATTTGCAAATATCTTCTCCCATTCAGTAGTTTGCCTTTTAGTTTTGTTGCTTGTTTCCTTCACTGTGCAAAAGCTTTTTATTTTGATGAAGTCCCTATAGTTTATTTTTGTTTATATTTCCCTTACCACAGGAGATATATTTAGTAAGAAGTTGCTATGGTTGATATCAAAGAGGATAGTGCCTGTGTTCTTCTCTAGGATTTTGATGGTTTCCTGTCTCACATATAGGTCTTTCATCCATTTTGAGTTTATTTTTGTGTATGGTGTAAGAAAGTGGTCCAGTTTCACTCTTTTGCATGTTGCTGTCCTGTTTTCCTAAAACCATTTGTTGGAGAGACTTTTTTCTGTTGGATATTCTTTCCTGCTTTTTGATGATTAGTTGACCATATAGTTGTGGGTTCATTTCTGGGTTTTCTATTCTGTTCTATTGATCTATGTGTCTGTTTCTGTGCCGCTACCATACTGTCTTGATCACTACAGCTTTGTAATATAACTTGAAGTCTGGAATTGTGATGAATCCAGCTTTGTCTTTCTTTTTCAAGAATGCTTTGGCTATTTGGGTTCTTTTGTGGTTCCATACAAATCTTAGGATTGTTTGTTCTAGCTCTGTGAAAAATGTGTAGATTGCTTTGGGTACTATAGACATTTTAACAATATTTGTTCTTCTAACCATGAGCATGGAATGTTTTTAAGTTTCTTTGTGTCACCTTCAATATCTTTCATCACTGCTTTATACCTAAACTCTTTGGTTAGGTTAATTCCTAGGTATAGACTTCCAGTACTATGTTAAATAAAAGGGGTAAGAGTGGACATCCCTGTCTTACTCCTGACAATAGAGGAAAAGCTCTCAGTTTTTCTCCATGAAGGATGATATTAGCTGTAGGTTTTTTGTATATGGCCTTTATTATGTTGAGGTAAATTTCCCTTATCTCTACTTTGTTGAGGGTGTTTATCATGAGTGGATGCTGTATTTTGTCCAATGCTTTTTCTGCATCTATTGAGAGGATCATATGGTTCTTATCCTTTCTTTTATAAATGTGGTGCATCACGTTGATTGATTTGCAAATATTGAACCACACTTGCAGCCCAGGAATAAATCCTACTTGATTGTGGTGAATGATTCTTTTCATGTACCATTGGAAAAATTTCCTTTCTAGTCTTTCTTGCTTTTGGTCCTTCTTTCCCACTCAAAGAGTCCCCTTACTATTTTGTGCAGTGGTGGTTTAGTGGTCAAGAACTCCTTTAGATTTTGTTTGTCTGGGAAACTCTTTATCTCTCTTTCTATTTTGAATGCTTACCTTGATGGATAGAGTATTCTTGGCTGTAGATTTTTCCCATTCAGTGGCTCATTGAATACCTCATGCCACTTGTTTCTGGCTTGCTAAGTTTCTGTGGAGAGATCTGCAGCTGGCCTCATGGGTCTTCTCTGGTGAGTTAGGGACTTCTTTTGCCTTACTGCTTTTAGGATTTCTTTCCTTTTCACTATATTTTGCAAATTTAATTACAGTATGTCTTGGTGGTGGCCTGCTTTTGTTGATTTTGATAGGAGTTTTCTGTGCCTCCTAGGTTTGGAAGTCTGTTTCCTTCCCCAAATTAGGGAAGTTTTCAGCTATAATTTCTTCAAATAAAACTTCTGCCACCTTCTCTCTTCTTCTGGGACTCCTATGATATAAATGCTATTACATTTGGTAGAGTCACTGAGTTCTCTAAGTATATTCTTGTAGTCCATAATTCTTTCTCTCTTTTGTTCAGCTTCATTATTTTCTGTTTTTCTGTCTTCTAGGTCACTTATTCATCTCTCTATTTCTTCCATCCTTATAATCATTACATCCAGTCTGTTTCAAATCTCAGTTATTGCATTTTTCATTTCTGACTGATTGTTTTTTAACTCTTTTATCTCTGGGGTAAGGGCCTCCCTGATGTCTTCCATGCTTTTCTCAAGCCTAGAAGTAGATTGTTGCTTTAAATTCTCCATCAGGCATATTACTTATCTCTGTTTTGTTCTTTCTTTTGGGATGAATTCCCCCATCCTGACATTTTCTCTAGGTCTCTGTCTTCTCTGTGTTAGAAAAGCCTATTATGTTTCCTGTTCCTGAGAATAATGGCTTTATGAAGAAGAGGTCATATAGTGTCAGGGCCTGGCACTTCATGTAGTGTCTCTGGTGTGTGCTGCAGGCACTCTGCTGCTGTTTTGGCTGCTTTATCTCTCAGGTCAGTTGTCTGCAGAGGCTCTCCTTGCCTGCAGTGGGGAGTGTTAGGACCTTGGCTAGAGTGTGGTGAGTTTTAACCAGGTGTGCTCTGGTGTCCTTTTTAAATGAGACCTGAGGGGCACCTGGGTGGCTCAATCAGTTAAGTGTCTGCCTTCAGCTCAGGTCATGATCCCAGGGTCCTGGGATTGAGCCCCCCCCCCCCGCTGGGGTAATTGACAGCAGGGAGCCTGCTTCTCCCTCTCTCTGCCTGCCGCTCCCCCTGCTTGCACTGTCAATCTGTCAAATAAATAAATACAATCTTTAAAAAATTTTTTTTAAAAATGAGACCTGTTGCTACTTCCACTAGAACTGAAGACTTGCAAAATTCTACAGTTGGCAGGTGTGGTGTGCGTGGAGATTTCTGCTGGCCTGGGGTATGGGTCCACTGTCCTTAGGTACACTTGCCTGAGAAAAACAGTAGTAGCAGAATGCAGGGGGTGGGACTTGCTGTAAGCAGGTTAGGCAGCCAGTGTCAGCTCTGTGCTATTTTGAAGGTGATTCTGTGTTTATGCTGAGGGTAGGAAAGGAAAATGGTGCCAGCTCTCTCTTTCATCCCTGGAGAGGGGTCTTCATGCTTGCTGCTCTCAGGGAAGCACTCCCAGGAGAGTAAATAATTTCCCCTTGTGTGTCCCAGGCATTTTTCAGATCACTGTTTTCATCCTTCTGTCTCTGGGTTGCTTGTTTGCTAGGGGTAGCACTGTTCACTTTGGACTCTATCCCAGCCATGCCTGCTGACTTTTATAACTCCAAATGTTAGGAACCTGGTGTGGCAGGGATCTGCTATGGTCTTCTGGGGGCGGGGGCTCTTGCCACACTGGGACTGATGCTGGTTTGACCAAGAAGGAAGTCGTGCCAGAGTGCAGGGGTCTGAGATTTGGAGCAAAGCAGGCTAAACAGCCAGTGTCTGGGTTAGCTGCCCTCAGCAAGTGTCTCTGGACCTATGCTGAGGGCCTGGGGCAGGAGTTCTTTTGTCCCTGGAGAGGCATGTCTGGAATGCTGCCTCTCACAGATGCACTGCAAGAAGAGTGTATAGTCTGTCCCCAAGTGCCTTAGACAATCCTCAGATTACATTGTCTGCCCCAGGGTTGTTTGCCTGCCTTCTCTCTGGGAGTAGGGCAGCACCCTCAGGGCTCTATCCCAGCCAAGTCCACAAAGCTTTAAAACCAGTTTTAATCCCCATTGGTTGCAAGAACTGGCAAAAATCAGCCCCTATCATCTTCCCAGCCAGTGGCTTTGTGGAAGTGTTCTTGTGCTTTCCCTGTGTGTTCCACTCTCTTTCACCTTTCTCCATGACCAGGGCTCTCTCCCCTCCACAGCACCTGGAATCTATTTCTCCTCCAAACCGAGTCTCTGAACTTTCTGCCCTCCTCGATGTGGCCATCTTCTGTCCCTCTAGTTGTGCAATCTGTTCTGTCAGTCCTCAGGTCAATTTTATGGGTATTCAGAATGATAGTTATCTAGCTGTGTTCAAGGGATGAGGCAAGTCTAAGGTCCTCCTACTATGCCACCAACTTAGCTCTCAATGCCAACCACATTTGTTTCTGATGCCCAGGCAGAATAAAGGATATAGGCAATTTAGTCAAGGTTTTTCTCTCTATAACATGGCATACTGATGGGAAAATTTGGGGAATATATCTTAGAAAAATAAATAGAAATATGACACCAAACATATTCCATGAATAAACCTAGAAGAGAACATTTGCTGATTATTTTGTTATGTCTAGTTGTCTTAATCATGGTAGGGATAAGATATTAGGTTTCACTGTTATCGATTTGAAAGTAATAACTTTACGAGATAAGTGAAACTGTGTGTATTTAAATTACTCAGCACAGTGTCTGGCATCTAGAAAGTGGTCAGTGAATGATAGTTTCTTCCCTGTCCTTATGTGAAGTAAGTGAAAAAGAAACATTAACAAATGTGATATTTTTTCCAGGTCTGTGTACACCCAGTGCGTACTATGTAGTGTATTTCTTTTCTGCTTCTGTTTAATACTGGATATTTTATATCAAATGACTCATTATTATCTGGTTTTTATATTTTATTAAATGCTTAAGAGGATCCTTGGTTTCTGATATTTAGTCCATTTTGCAAAATTTAGGTTGATTGTGCTGTTCTTATCAGGTGATATTCAAACACTTCATTTTTATATTGTCCTGAACTTATTCTAAAATTATGTTTATTGTAATTTTTGGCAAACTATAATGTTTTGGAGATAAGAATGTCTTTTTAGATTTCCACTGAGTCTTTCTACAAAGTTTTCTCGTTTATGGTAATCCTTTTTCTTTAGATTGTATGGAAAGGATTTACAGTGCATTGTTTGAGCAGAATAAATATAAGAGTTTTGTCCTTTGCAAGTCAATTTAATCCATACGAAACTGACAGTTGGGTGCAACTCATAAAAAATCTGTTGACGTATATATCATTTTAGAGGTAATGTACTGGCCACATTTTGTCAATTACCCTGAGTGTTAGAAACAGCAAAAATTATAAAATAGTTTCCACATTTTGCATTAAAATATATTTCCTAAAACAGATTTCCTTCCAACTTAGTCTCAAAAATACGTATTTTAAACGTATTAAAATACGTTTAATACATTAAATGTATTCATTTAAGAAAATAAATGCTATCAACCAATGTATAAAGGTGTTTTTCAAACTTGTTTCACTTAATAACCTCCTGGATCTCTTCAGTTGCATAAAAAAATTTGAGGACCTATTACGAATCTGAAGATTTGATTTTCCCCAAAATACTGGTACATCAATATATAACCAAATCCTAAATGTATGAATCTGATTCAAAGTAATATTTGTTGCCGACATTGATTTTACATGCACTGAAACTCTGTATCCCAAAATAGACCATCAAAAGTGCCTCGTTGACACTCTAAATTTGCCTCATCCTACTGTTACTAAGAATTAGAAGCAGCACAAAAAAATGCTGACAAGTTTTTTTTTTTGCATATTTGGCTGTCTTCATTTCAAGCAAATCTGCTGAAAAATCTCCCAAAGCCAAGTGTTAGCTATAAGCTTTAAATGTGTGAGAAATCATCTTATATTTAATAGAAAAAATATATTGGATGCAGTCCTGCATCTAAATTACACACCACCGTGAAAATTTCTCAAAATTCCAATTGATGTGTTTATACCGATTTCATTTTAATCAAGTTTAATTGTAGGAAGTAGAATTGACAGAGGACTACATCCCAAACGAGTTTTTCTGGAAATTTTCCTCATTTCCCTTTCCTAGTAGCTTACTCATGTCTCCAAACTTAGAATTACTGGTTCACAAACTGGCCCCTTATACTCACAGCGCAGGGAGAGACAAAAGAAAAAGACCACTTCAGATTGGTAAGTGGAAGGTTTAATAAGGGAACTTATGAGGCTTGTCTTGGGTGGCTGAAAGATGAGTAGATCTCTGCATCCATCTGCCAGAATCCTGAAACGCTCTATAGAGGACTTAACTGGATTCAGTCACATGTACCATCCAGATGGTCTCAACACCACATCACTATCTTAAGGCTGTGTCCTTGGGTCAGCTTCTGGGAATGGGTAAGTCCAGTAGAACACACATTTTGAGGACAGGGAAGGAGTGGGGAACCTCCAATTGCCTTGTTTCAGTTCACCATGAACCAACTAGTGGTCATGTCCTTTCAATGACCTGCCCCAACAGAAATGTACAAAAAAAAAAAAAAAAAGAGAGAGAGAGAGAGAAACCAGTAATCCTTAAGTCAGTTCATTTCTTTTAATACCACTCTTTCACTTATATACAATATTTTATGAGTTTCCAGGTAATTTTGAAAACATCTTGTTTACTGAGATATCTTTTAAACTATTACCTAGGTAAAGATGGCCATAGGTCACAGTTTTATTTTGTGTGTGTGGACTAAATGTAAGCCTCTTCTTTCCTGAATAAGGCCAAGACATGTATAGGAATTCAGAAAGCTGAACTGATTATTACTTGTTTGACTCATTGACTGATTTTGACCATATTAATCAAATCAGGAACTTTTATTTTCTTGGAGAGTAATCCATATAATAGTCTGAGACTATTTAAATTATGTCTGTATTTGAATATTTCAATTTATTGTGCTTTAAGATAACAAAAACGAAATTTTGGTAAATTGGGTTAGCACAAGTCATCAAGTCCTCTCTCTCACAAACACAGAAATGCTCCATGAAAGCACAAGTTACAGGGAATAAGCAGTTAATGAGAATCCTATATGGAAATATTATTGCTCTATTCAAGATGCTTTTATAATGTATATCGTTTGTTATAAAACATACTGTATTTTTAAGAGGGAAATAAAAGAGGGACTCTTAAGAGCAGCCAGATCTACATGACAATAGAGCCTTTTTAGAAAGCGAAGAAAACCTTCCTAGATAAGCAATAGCATGAGAAAAAGGTGCACATCAGAGATGAGTTAGGAGGAATAACAACATGAAATTAGGACTTTTCTTTCTGTAGGATATAAAAAGTTGCAAGAAAACAGCATTAACGTTATCACAATGAGAGCAAGCAGGATGAACTACAAAATAAAGGTTTGAAATACATCAAATAATCTAAAATTCAGTAAGTGATGTGACCCTCCTAGGAGTAATAACATCTATGAATGCCTTAATAATGGATGTAGCAGTGGAAGGAGGAGTAGAAGGATGCTATTGATGGGTAGGAAGAAAACAGAATAACTTCAATAATTTTTTTAGGGAAAGTGTGGACTTCATGACAGTTTTATATAAAAAAAATTATATGGAAACATACAAGTTATCAAAACTGACATGAGAAATAGAAATTTGGAATAGCCATAGAGAAATTCAAAAATTATTTCACTATTCTAACATGGAAGAAAGAAATAGGAACATCTATGCAAAAAATTTCAAAAATAGAAGAAAAAGAGATCATTTCCCTACTCATTTTATGAGGCTACTTTTATCCTGAAAGCAAAAAGTTATCAGAAGAAATATATATTAAAAAACAAATATTCTCATTAATATAGAGGAAAAACTCATTACAAAACCAAATCTCATGCCGCAGCAAATAAAATTGCATCACCAAGTATGGTTTATCAGAGGGTTGTATGTTTGTGTTAATATAGGAAAACTCAGGGTGGCTCAGTGCCTTAAGCACCTGCCCTTGGCTCAGGTCATGACTCCTCTTGGGATTATCCCTGGTGTTGGGCTCTCTGCTCAGCAGGGAGTCTGCTTCTCCCTCTGAGCCTCCTCCTGTCCGAGCTCTCTCTCTCTCTCTCTCTCTTGCTCTCCTTCTCCCAAATAAATAAATAAATTCTTTAAAAAATTTTTTTAAATATAGGAAAATTCAATCAGTGCTGGTTCATGTAGCATTTATAAAAATGACTGAAATATCAATTTAGAATCATTGGTAGTAAAGAATAGCAGAAGTATAATTGTTGATTCTATTTATTGATGTGTCTAACTCTCTACATACAGATGCAGAATACTTTTTTAAAAATTTGGTACATATTTTTATGTCATTTTAATCTATCTTTCATGTATCTCCTGTGTCACTAAATAGTTTTCAATAGTTTATGAAATAATGAATAGTATCTCTTTTTGTCATCAAAAATTATTTTAATATAAAATATGTTGTGAATGACTTCCCATACCTATTTTTTGTTAAATACAATTTCAATTATTCCAAGAATTTAGATAAGTACAAGTAATTTCTAGGTCAACTGAATATGTTTTTAAGTCTTCTGATAAATATTTAATAAAAATCTAGCCTACCTGGTATTATATACCCAAGTTTGAAATGCTCCCGCTGATCAAAACACTTAGCAAATCTCAAAACATAATTGATAAAATTAAAAGATATAGTCATATTCAAAAAGCCAATTAAAATATCTTTAAAACAGTAATCAAACATAAGTACAAAGTGGTAAAGAGGTAAGGCCAAGAACCTTGTGAGATCTGGGAAAGAGAACTGAGTCAGCCAGGAACTCAAATCCTAAGAGATAGCAAAGGCTAATAGTGCAGAGAACATGCGCTGGAACTAATATTTTAAACCAAAAATGTGCGTAGGAGTCAGCCACCCATGAAAGGATACCAAGAAAAAGCTGCAAACTCAGACCAGGGCTGATGTTTATCTGGGATGCTAGAACTAGGAAGCAAGGCCTTGCAGCTAAGATCTTGGTTCAGCTTCCCACTGGCTTAGAGACTGCATCTGTGCCAAACAACAACAACAACAACCAAAACAAAAACCCTCAATGTATAATAGTATTTTCTTTTGTGCTTCTGTTCTCAGGGATCAAGTGAAGGCACTATCAGGGAGATTTGTCAGGGAGATTTGAGGGCATGAAAAGTAAAAAAGTCTTACTCAAAATAAATTGGCAAAGCAACTTACAAACACATGGAAAAGATTAACATCAAAATGCCAAAAAGGTGAAAAAAATTAGGAGGTGCATTCACTTCAGAAGAAATGGAACTTATAAATAAATCAAATACGATTTTTAACTTTTTAATCCCCAGAATGTTCAGGGAGGTAAACGAAGGAATCTCACACATAAAAAGAAGACACTTTGGGGTAAAAAGAAGCACTAATTGATGCAGGAAGAGGTGGTTATGAAAAAAAATGGACATTTTAGAAATTAAGTGGATTTTCATCAAAAACTTAATATTCAATATAAGACAGAAAAGAGTTCAAGTGAAAGGAAGAAAATAGAGGGTCATTTTTACTAATTAAAAATATTTTAGGACAGTTTTACATTTATAGGAAATTGCAAATTTAGTATAGGATTTTCTTACTTAGTACAGATAGTTCCCATACTCAGTTTCCACTATTTTTAACAACTAATATTTTGTGATGCTTTTGTTATTATTAATGAACCAACATTGATAAATTGTTATTAATTAAAGTCCATTCTTTATTTAGATTTAGTTTTAACCTAATGTCCTTTTTTTTCTGTTCCAAAATTCCATTCAGGATATTACATATAAATTAGTCATTAGATTTCCTTAGGCTTTTCTTGGCCAAGGAGGTTTCTCAGACTTTCCTTGTTTTTGAATGACCTTGACAATTTTGAGGAGTTCCGATCAGATGTTTTGTAGAATGTTTTCCAGTTGGCATTTGTGTGTTTTTGGGTTTAGAATGGAATTATATTCTTTTGGGAGGGAGACCATAGAAGTAAATTACGATCTTCTTCACATATAAGAAGGGTACATACTATTAACATGATTTATCACTGTTAATATTAACTAATCAACTGGCTGAGGTAATGTTTTTCAGGTTTTTCCAATGGAAAGTTATGGTTATTTCCCCCCTCATTTCAATACTCTACTCTTTAGAAAGAAGTCAAGAATATACAAAGAACTCCAAACACTCAACAGTAAGAAAACAATCTGATTAAAAAATGTGCCAAAGACCTTAATAGATAAAGAAGTTATTCAGATGGCAAGTAAGCGTATGAAAAGATTCCCCACATCATTTGTCATCAGAGAAATGCAAATTAACAATAGTGTCTGTTAGATACCTGTTAGAATGACCAAAATCCAGAACGCTGACAGTACCAAACGGTGGTGAGTATGTAGAACAACAGGAACTTTCCTTCATTGCTGGTGGGAACGCACAGTGGTAGAGCTACTTGGGAAGACAGTTTGGTGGTTTCTTAGAAAACTCTACATACTCTTATATGATCCAGCAATCATACTCACTGGTATTTACCTAAAGAAGTTAAAAACTTACATCCACATAAAACCTGCACATGGATGTTTACAGCAGTTTTATTAATAATTGCCCAAAATGGAAGCAACCGAGGTGTCCTTCAATAGGTGAATGAATGAATAAACAGTGGTACATCAAGACAATGGAATATTATTATTCAATGCTAAAAAGAAATGAGCTACCAACTCATTAAAAGACATGGAAGAAGCTTAAATGCACATTACTAAGTGAAAAAAGCCAATCTGAAAAGGCTACATACTGTATAATTCCAACTACATGACATTGTGGCAAAGGCAAAACTATGGAAACAGTAAAAGGATCAGAGATTTTCAAGGGCTGAGAGAGGGTGCAGGGTTAAACGGGCAGAACACAGAGGATTTGGGGGTCATTGGCAAGGGGTATATGGGGTAATCCCTATACCTTCTCCTCAATTTTGCTGTGAACCTGAAACTAGTCTAAAAAAATAAAGTGAATTTTTTTTAAAGAAGCCTGTTGTTAAGACACAATAACCTGGAATTTAGGGTATAGCTTTTGGAATGGAACAGACCTGATTTTAAGACTTGTCTCTGTCCCTTATTAGCTTTGTGACTTTGGTCGGTTCACCTCTGATTCCATATCTTCATGGTGATCTTTAAAATGCATTATATTACCAAATCCATAGGGTGGTTATAAAGGATGAATCATGTAATGCATATGAAACATAGTGATTAGCACATACCGAGTATTTAATAACTCTTACTGTTACAGAATATTGTGATAATCCTTAGGATAATGCCTTTACAACCAGTTGTTTTGATAAAACAGAACACCGATGGGCCAAGATTATATTCTACAATAAAATACAATTTTAAGTTGATTCAGATACAACTAAAGGAACCAACTTACTTACCAAAAGCGACCCAACAACTGCCAAAAGATGGCACTCATGCCAAACTTCAGAAAAAAAGCCTTTCTTAAATTCTGTTTCAAAATTGGGTACTGAGTAATTAATCTTTCCATTAAATTAATTGTGAGCTATATTTTAATAGAAGGACTTGCACATTGCCAAGATATTTGAATTTGGCTACAAAGCTGCTAAAAATAATCTTCAAGACTAAAAATTCTCATTAACAATAAATGGGAAATCCCAAAGTCATAAGTTCTTGCATGTTATCACTTCCATAAAAATACATACTTTTTGGAAAAGAATCACATTTAGGAAATCCTGGATTTACAGGCTTCCTATTTTATCTGTCAAATACACACAACATTTCCCTTGCCTCAGGTCTTTAGTGTTTGCTTAGTAAAGGGTAATAGATAATCACCCAAAATATTTGCTAAACTGGACAGATGGCTTATTAGAAGAAAATGAACATTTACTCATTTTAATAACACCAAAGTGTGTCGGTATTAATAAATTAGGAACTCTAAGTGAATACTTTGGGAATGTTTCCTCAATATATAGTCAAGCCCTCTACATACATGTGAAATATTCGAAATGGTGGAAATATTTAGGTATGAAATATTTGAAAAGTTTACAGAAATTCAGTGGGGGTATCTGCGTGTCAATAGAATGCCAATATTAAATGTGTATCCTCTTTAAAACTTATGTGTACTTATGATTTTAAAAATTTTAAATAATTCTAATTTTTACCTTGTGATTCTTTGTCAAATTTAGTTTTTATGAAATATTCTTATGCTAACACCGGGCAAATTTTCTTTTTGTATATTAGCATTTTTATACTTTTTAGCATTTTATGTGCAACTTTTAAACTATATGCAAATGTTTCTTCATGTTTATAATCATATACTTTTCATATACATTCCATATTCATCCCAAATTTTAATGATTATTCTGTATGTACATTGAGTGAGATATTATAGTCATTTTATAGTATTCTGTTTCCCTTGTAAGCATTATATAATCTTAGTTTTACAGGTAAAATTTAATGATCACCAACAATCCATAAGCTGGTATCTCTCTAATAATTTTGGCTATCTGACTTCCAGGGAAATTCCCAAGTTGAGACTATCTCATACAGAATATCCAGGAAATTATCAAAGAATATTGGGGCCCTCTTAAAAGGATTTAGGAATAAACAAAAAATCCCCAGTGCACAAATATAGTACAATTTGAGTAACAATAAACGATAATTATGACTTATAGAAACACATAAGTATGCTTTAAATCTGTGATTAAAAATGACATACAACAAGTCCATTGGTCACCTTTGGAAGATGCTAGGTGTTTTCAACTGGATTGGTATATCTTTTTCTATCCTACTTCCAAACAACTTATACTCTTACATTTAAAGCTTATTTCTTTTAAATAAAATGTAGTTGGGTCATTTAAAAAATTCAATATTCCAATATTTGCCTTTTAATTAGTATATTTAGACTGTATTTATTGTTATCATTGGTATATTAGTGCTTAAACCTGCCATTTCTATTCGTGTTGTGTTTGATCCATCAGTTTTGTTTTCATCTGTCCTACATTTCACTCTTTCTTGTGGGTCACTTGAACATATTTTATCGTTTTATTTTGACTTATCTGTTTTTAAAGTTTATTTCCTTGTATAGAAGTGATTTCTGAAGATACTGCATTATATATAAGCAACTTATATCTGCTGGTGTGAGCATTTTATAAGTCTGCATAAAGTGTAAAGAACTTACCTTTATTCAGTTCCCATAATCCTCTGCATTTAGAGCATAATTTTCTTAAATATGTCTCTCTACACATACTGAGAACTACACCAGTGTTTTTCATTCAGTCTCTAAATTCATAAAACTCAAAAGAAGAAAAAATATATTGTGTACGTTCATATAATTAATATTTCCATTGTTCTTCCTTTTACCCTGATAATCCAAGATCTCTTCTATTTTATTTTGTTGTTTGTGTGAAGAACTTCCAAATTCCTTCATCCATTTAGCCACTATTTCTCCTCTCCCTCCATGACACCAATAACATAGATGCTAGCTCTTTTGTTATTGTCCCATGAGTATCTGAGGCACTGTTCATTATTTTTTTTCATGTCATTTTCTCCTCAGTGTTCAGATTTGTAAATTTTATTGACCTATCTTTAAGTTCACTGATTATTTTCTCTGCCTCTCTAATCTGTTGAGCCCTCCTAGTAAGTTTTTTTTTATTTTGACATTTATATATTTCATGTTTCTAACTTAAGTTGTTTCTTTTTTATAACTACTATGTCTTTCATAAAATTTTCTGTTTTCATTTGCTGCAAAAGAATTTGTAATTAATTTCTCAAGCATTTTTATCATGGTGGAGTTAAAATTCTTGTCAGATAATTCCAGTATCTGATTCATTTTGGTGTTGGCATCTGTTGATTATGTTTCCTCATTCAAGTTGTGATTTTCCTGGTTTATAGGATGACGACAGATTTTTGTTTATGTCCTGGACATTTTGGGTATGATGTTAGGAAACTCTGGATCCTATTTAAATCTATTTCAGCAGGCGGTCACTCAGTTTAGGTTTGGCACATGGCTCCTGGCCTACTTTTTGGGCTGTAGGTGGTTCAAATGACATTTAGATTTTAGAGTCTTGCAATGCTATTCTGGTGTGCTTCATTTTTATGCTACATGGAGGCCACTCCAAAAATCTGGGTGGTATTCCAAACTTTATTTCAGTTCTGAAACATTTGTACATGTATATTCCAGTAAGTTTTATGTGTGAGTTGGTCAGGAGTCTGCCTAGTGTTTTCTTACAGTTTTAAAGAATTCCTTTCTCGGCTTTCTCCTCTCTGAGATCTTGTCCCACTTGCAGCTGGGCAGGTGAGGGGTACTGCCCACCATTGCCTTATATGGGGGTGGGGAGTGACAAAACGCAGACTTCCTTGCTGAGTTTTTGTTGTCATCTGTCAGTGGAGAAAAGTGTTTCTCTGGGCTGACTTCTTGCACTGACTGAGGGTCAAGGTCTAGATTCCCTATTCAGTCACCACAGATACCATGGTGGGAAATGAAAACCCTTCCCTGGACCATCTGATAACACTTGGTCCCCGACAACATGCTACCAGCAGGGGAAGAAAGTGCCTTCCTGAGCTACTGCTGCTGTTAGATTAGGGTCAGGAGATGACAGTCCCCATTAGGTCCCCATTAAAAACAAAAGTAAGATAGGCAAACATCTCACTGGACTGCCTCCTGCCACCAAGTTGAGGGGGAGCACAGGAGACCAGACTCCATCTATGGTCAGTCTTCCATTAACAATGCTGGGATGGGGGCATTCACTCAGTGTTCGGCTGAGGTAGTGTGGGCATTTAAAAAATATTTCCATCTTGCTGAATTGTATTTTTCCCAGACCCTTGGCTCTCATTTGTAATCTATATTTGTACATATACCTTAGCCACTGAGTTTGTCTTCATGTTTACTAAGGCAGGATTTGGATATGATTCCCCAGATTTTAAAGAAGCAAACAAAATAATTGTTTACTAGATGTGAACATTCCAGTGGTTACTACTCTGAAGCCCAACTCCACAAAACTGGCTGTTGATTCCAAATTGCAATTAATTCTGTCTGAGTCCTGACACTGTTTGCACATAGCCTGTATGCCTTCCCGAACTCATAAACCACCCTACCAAATATCAGACACAGGAATGTCTGTATTATCATCATGCCTTGGCCCACATCTTTCATCCCCTTGCCAGGCTTCCCTGATGCCAAAACCAATGTAGCCACTCACTCTTTGAACTTACACACCATCCCTGTCCTAATGATGTGGTAACAAATGCTCATTGAATTAAGATGCCTTTAGCTTCTAGAAGCCACACATGCAGGGAAAAAGACAAGGTCCAAGCCTGAAGTAGGTTACTTCTTATTTGTAGAAAGTCTTGGAAAACAAGACTGTTATTAGTGATATGTCTTAATGGAGGTCCATGGCACTGTCGGTAGAGACTGATGGACGAAACAGAAGGAGCAGTGGGTAGAAGATGTAGTCCTCAGCAGAGCTTGGGACAGCCTGAGAGAGTCATGAGGGTTAAGAATTAAAAAGGCAAGGGGGCGCCTGGGTGGCACAGCGGTTAAGCATCTGCCTTCGGCTCAGGGCGTGATCCCGGCGTTGTGGGATCGAGCCCCACATCAGGCTCTTCTGCTATGAGCCTGCTTCTTCCTCTCCCACTCCCCCTGCTTGTGTACCCTCTCTCGCTGGGTCTCTATCTCTGTTAAATAAATAAAATCTTTAAAAAAAAAAAAAGAATTAAAAAGGCAAGACTTCCGGAGAAGACGGTGGATAGGAGAACCCTAAGCTCCCTTGTCCCACAGATACAACAAGATAACATTCATATCAGTGTAAACCCAGAAAATGACACAAGGACTGGCAGAACAAACTCTCTACAGCTAAATGTAGAGAAGAGGCTACATCGAAGAGGGTAGGTAGGGCAGAGACATGGTCAAGAGCTAAATGGGACCATGGGACTGTCTGCAGGACGGAAGAATGTGCTAGGTGCAGAGAGAGGAAAGAAACAGACTCTTACATCATGGAGCCCACACAGGGAAGAAGAACTTCCACCACATGCAGCTTTGAAAACCAGAGGAATGGAATTTTGTAAGTTCTTACCATCAGTGGGACTTAACACCTGGAATGTTAAAAAATCAGATGGCTTGGTTTTGGGAGAACTGGGAGGGCTAAAGGAAACTATGTCCCTGCCATTAAAGAGAGCACAACAAATAGCCCCACAAACATATGACATAGAAGCAGCAGTTTGAAAATTGCCTGGGGTATAGAGGATTGAGATTTGTTTGCTAAACTCAGAGCTTGTGCTGGAGGGGTAGGGGTTATTGGGAGACCTCCAGAAGCAAAGGAGATGATAGAGCCATTTACCTCCTCCACCAGCCAGCATAAACATGCGGACATCTGTGCGAACCAATGGATCACCAACATTCACTACCTAGCATGCTGACAGCATGCCCTGTCCCCATGCACTTCTGCAGATCCATAACCTCGAACATGGCCTGCCTTGGTCCCAGTGGCTGCAGGTTTCCTCCCCTAGTAGACCAGTGCAAACCTTGCTAACACCACCTTCCCTGCTTCTAAGCTCTGTGGTCCTGCCCCCTCTAATATGTTCTTGGCTGGAGCCCATCTAAAGCAGTGTCACAAACCTGGCAGTGTGCAAGCAGAGTTGACAGGAGCTAGCACCACTCCAAAATAAGTCCTGCCCCATGGAGAGAAAAAGATAACCACATACACCAATCCAACTGCAGCTCCAGCAGTGGGCTGGGGGCAAACATCTAGTCTGACTGACATTGCAGACCACTGGAATGAGGGCAAGAGCAGCTCAACCACAATGGCTGAGCATATGAAATACACATAGGAGACACCCCTGAAGCACCATGTACTGGTGAACAAGGGACTTTGCACTGCTGGGTACTACCGGACATCTTCATAAGGCTACTACTTTCAAGAGCAGGAGATGTAGCTGATATTTATAACACATAGAAACAGACACAGAGAGATAAAACGAGAAGACAGAGGAATATGTCCCAAAAGAAAAAACAGGACGAACTCAGAGGAAGTGACAAAACAGAGATAAGAAATATGCCTGAGAGATAATTTAAAGTAATAGGCATAAATATACTCACTGGACATGAGAAAAGAGTGGAGGACCTCACTGAGATCCTTAAAAAAGAGACAAAAGCATGAAGAACCAAACAGAGATGAAAACAATCAATAACTGAGATGGCAAATGCACTACAGGAGGCAGAAGAGTAGATGGGTGACTTAAAGGACAAACTCATGGAAAGCAACCAACCTGAACGAGAGAGAGAAAAAAATAAAAAATGAGCCTAAATTAAGGGAATTCAGCAACGTCAAGTGTCATAACACATGCTTTATAAGGACCCCAGAAGGAAAACCGAGAGCAAAAGGGGCAGAACATTTATTCGAAGAGATTATAGCTGAAAACGTCCTAAATCTGGGGAAGGAAATAGAAATCCAGATCCAGGAAGCACAGTACCCACCAAAATCAACCCAAGGAGGTCACCACCAAGACAGATAGTGAGTGATTAATATGGCAAAAAGTAGTGATAAAGAGAGAATCTTTAATCAGCAAGAGAAAAGAAAACAGTTACATACAAGAGAAACTCCATAAGGTTTTCAGCTGATTTTTCAAAGAAATTTTGCAGGCCAGAAGAAAGCGGCATGATATATTCAAAGTGCTGAAAGGAAAAAATCTGCAGCTAAGAATACTCTGTCTAGCAAGGCTATCATTAAGAATAGAAGGAGAGATAGTTTCTGAGACAAACAAAAGTTAAAGAATTTCATGACCACTAAACCATCCCTACAAAAAATGTTAAAGGACTCTTTGAGCAAAAAGGAAAGACTATAAGTATGAGTAAAAAAAAAAAAGTAAGAAGTACAAAAGTAATAAAATTAAGTATCTCTATAAAAATCAGTTGAGGGAATTCACAAAATAAAAGCATACAATGTATGACACCATATTACCTAAAATGTGGGCGGGGGGGACAAAAGAATGGGTTCAAACTTAAGAGACCATTAGCTTAATATATACTGCTATATGCAGAATATATTATATACAAAATTAATGATAACCATAAATAAAAAACCGGTAATAGATATGCAAAAAATAGAGAAAGGAATCCAAGTATATCACTAAATAAAGCCAGCAAATGGTGAGAGAAGAGAGCAAGAAAGGAATAGAGAAGAACTACAAAAACAACCATAAAAAAGTAACAAAATGGCAATAGGTACATGACTATCAAGAAATACATTAAATGTAAATGGATCAACACTTCAATCAAAAGACATAGGGTGACAGAATGGATAAAAAAGCAAGACCTATATGTGTGCTCCCTATAGGAGACTAATTTCGGATGTAAAGACACTTGCAAATTAAAAGTGAGGGGATGGAAAAGCACTTATCATGCAAGTGAAAGGAAAGCCAGGGAAGCAATACCGATCTCAGAGAAAATGGACTTTTAAAACAAACACTGTAACAAGAGATAAGGACACAGCATAATCATAAAGGGAGCAATCCAACAATAAGATATAATAATTGTAAACATTTATGAATGCAACATGGGAGCAACCAAATACATAAGGCAGCTAGTAACAACATAAAGGAAGTAATTGATACTAACACAATAACAGTAGGGGATGTTAACATCAATGGATAGATCATTGAACCAGAAAATCAACAAGGAAGTGATGGCTTTGAATGACACACTGGACCAGATGGATCTAACAGATATATTCAGAACATTCCATCCTGAAAAGTGGAATATACATCTTTTTCAAATGCACATGGAAAATTCTCCAAGATAGAGCATATATTAGGCCACAAATTAAGTCTCAAAAAATTTAAAAAAGATTGAAACCACACCATGCATCTTTTCTGACCACAATTCTATGAAACTAGAAATTAACCACAAGAAAAAATCTGAAAAGAATACAAATACATGGAAGTTAAATGCTACTAAGCAATGAATGGGTCATCAAAAAAAATCAAAAAGGAAATTAAAAAATACATGGAGAAAACTGAAAATGAAAACACAATGGTCCAAAATCTTTGGGGTGCAACAAATGCTTTTCTAAGACAGAAGTTTATAGCAATGCAGGTCTAACTCAGGAAGCAAGAAAAATCACATATAGATAACCTAATATTAGACCTAAAGGAGCTATATAAAGAAGTACAAATGAAACCCAAAACCAGTAGAAGGAAGGAAATAATAAAGATTGGAGAAGAACTAAATTAAATAAAAACTAAAACCACAATAGAACAGATCAATGAAACCAGGATCTGGTTCTGGAAAGATCAACAAAATTAATAAACCTTTAACCAGGCTCATCAAAAAGAGTGAAAGAGAGAGAGGACTCTACAAAATCAGAAATTAAAGATGAGAAATAACAACCAAATCCACAGAAATACAAAGGATTACAAGAGAATATTATGAAAAATTATATGCCAAAAATTTGATAAATTCCTACAAATATATAACCTCCCAAACCGAAACAGAAAGAAACCAAAATTTTGAACAGACTGATTAGCAGCAATGAAATTGAGTCAGTAGTCCAAAAACTCCCAACAAACAAAAGTCCAGGACCACATAGCTTCCCAAGTGAATTCTACCAAACATTTAAAGAAGAGTTAATATCTATTCATCTCAAACTATTCCAAAGAATAGAAGAGGAAGGAAAACTTCCAAACTCATTCTCTGAGGCCAGCATTACCCTGATACCAAAACCAGATAAAGGCACCCCTACGGAAGAGAACTACAGGCCAATATCCCTAATGAACATAAAGGGGAAAATTCTCAACAAAATACTAGCAAACCAAATTCAACAATACATTAAAAAAGTCATTCACCACGATCAAGTGGGATTTATTCCTGGGTTGCCAGGCGGTTCAATATTCACAAATCAATCAACCTGATACATCACATTAATTGAAGGATAAGAACCATATAATCATTTCAAAATGCAGAAAAAGCATTTGATAGGGTACAACACCCATTCATGATAAAAACCCTCAACAAAGTAGGTTTAGAGGAAACACACCTTAACATATTAAAGGCCATATACCAAAAAAATCCACTATTACTATCATCTTCAATAGGGAAAGATTGAGAACTTTTCCTCTATGGTCAGGAACAAGACAGGGCTGTCCATTCTAACCATGCTTATTCAACATACTACTGGAAGTCCTACCCACAGCAAATAAACAACAAAAAGAAATAAAAGGCATCCAAATCAGCAAGGAAGAACTAAAACTTTTACTATTTGTGTGTGACATTATACTGGATATAGAAAACCTGAAAGACTCCACCAAAAAACTGTTAGAACTGATAAATGAATTCGGTAAAGTCACAGGATACAAAATCAATGTATAGAAATCTGCTGCATTTCTATATATCAATAACGAAGCAGCAGAAAGAGAAATCAAGGAATCAATATCATTTAGAATTGTACCAAAAACAATAAGATACTTAGGAATAAACCTAACCAAAGAGGCGAAAGACCTATACTCTGAAAAATTATAAAACACTGATGAAAGAAATTGGATGAAAGAAAGAACTAGAAAGACATTCCATTCTCATGGATTGGAAGAACAAATATTGTTAAAATGTTTATGCTACCCAAAGCAATCTACACATTTAATGCAATCCCTATCATAATACCAACAGCAATTTTCACAGTGCTAGAACAAACCTAAAATTCATATGGAACCACAAAAGACCCCTAACAGCCAAAGCAGTCTTGAAAAAAGAAAACCTGGAGGCATCACAATTCTGGACTTCAAGTTATATTACAAAGCTGTACTTAATCAAAACATTATGTTACTAGCACCAAAATGGACACATAGATAAATAGAACAGAATAGAAAACCAAGAAATGAACCCACAACTATATGGTCAACTAATCTTTGACAAAGCAGGAAAGAATATCCAATGGAAAAAAAGACAGCCTCTTCAACCAATGGTGTTGAGAAAACTGGACAGAAACATGCAAACAAGTGAAATTGGACCACTTTCTTATACCATACACAAAAATAAATTCCAAATGGATCAAAAACCTAAATGTAAGACCTGAAGCCATGAAAATCCTAGAAGAGAAAATACATAGTAACTTCTTTGACATCAGCCATAGCAACTTTTTTCTAGGTATGTCTCCTGAGGCAAGGGAAATAAAAGCAAAAATAAACTATTGGGACTTCATCAAAATTGAAAGCTTCTGCACAGTGAAGGAAAGAACAAAACTAAAAGCAATCTATGGAATGGGAGAAGATTTGCAAATGATATATCTGATAAAGGATTAGTATCTAAAATGTATAAAGACTGGGTATTTACCCCAAAGATACAGGTGTAGTGAAGAGAAGGGCCATATGCACCCCAATGTTCATAGCAGCATTGTCCACAATAGCTAAAATTGTGGAAGGAGCCGAGATGCCCTTCAACAGATGACTGGATTAAGAAGATGTGGTCCATATATACAATGGAATATTACTCAGCTATCAAAAAGAACGATTTCTCAACATTTGCTACAACATGGACGGCACTGGAGGAGATAATGCTAAGTGAAATAAGTCAAGCAGAGAAAGACAATTATCATATGGTTTCTCTCATCTATGGAACATAAGAACTAGGAAGATCGGTAGGAGAAGAAAGGGATAAAGAAAGGGGGGGTAATCAGAAGGGGGAATGAAGCAGGAGAGACTATGGACTCTGAGAAACAAACTGAGGGCTTCAGAGGGGAGGGGGGTGGGGGAATGGGATAGACCGGTGATGGGTAGTAAGGAGGGCACGTATTGCATGGTGCACTGGGTGTTATAGGCAACTAATGAATCATCAAACTTTACATCAAAAACCAGGGATGTACTGTATGGTGACTAACATAATATAATAAAAAATATGATTATTAAAGAAAAGAAAAGAAAATGTATAAAGAACTTATAAAACCCAACACTCCAGAAATGAATAATGCAATTAAAAACACTACATCAAAAACTTCTAATGTACTATATGCTGGCTAACTGAACATAATTTAAAACAAAAGAAATTTTAAAAAATGTGCAGAAGACATGAATAGACATTTTTCCAAAGAAGACATACTTGTGGTCAACAGACACATGAAAAGATGTTCAACATTGCTGATTATCAGAGAAATGCAACTCAAGACTACACTGAGATATTACCTCACAGCTGTCAGAATGGCTAAAATCAACAACACAAGAAACAACAGATTTTGGCAAGGATGTGGAGAAGGGGGAGTCCTGTTGCACTGTTAGTAGGGATGCAAACTGATGCAGCCACTCTGGAAAATAGTATGGCAGTTCCTCAAAATCATAAAAATAGAACTACCCTATGATCCAGTAATTGAACTACTAGGCATTTATCCAAAGAATTACAAAAAAACTAATTCAAAGGATACATGCACCCCAATGTTTATAGCAGCATTATCTACAATAGCCAAATTATGGAAACAGTCCAAGTGTCCCTCAACTGATGAATGGGTAAAGAAGTCTTATATGTATACAATGGAATATTTCTCAGCCATAAAAAAAAGAATGAAATCTTGCCATTTGCAAGGACGTGGATGGAGCTACAGAATAGAAGAATACTTATCTTGATGAGCACCAGGCATTGTATGGAAGCATTGAATCACCATATTTTATACCTGAAACTCATAGACTGTATGTTTACTGGAATTAAAATTTTATAAACAAAAATAATGAAAAAGGCACAAGTCCAAGACCAGGAAACAGTAACGTAGGAACAGAGGACTGGAGAAGAGAAGCCCACAGGGCTAATTTCTGAACCAAAGATAGGTAGGATAAACCTCCAAGACTTCTTTCCTCTACTGAGTCAGAACTTCTTTGGGGTTCGGGGCCATATCTTCTTTGGCTGTGTGTTATTTCAGGACTCCAGTGCAGTGCTTCACTCAAATCGTGTGCTTAATACATGAATTAATGTATCATGTGAAATAATGATTCACAAAGTCCATCTACATCCAAAATGAAAAATCCACTGATATATGCTCCACTGCTGATGTGAATACTGGGTGAGAAAGCAACCAGTGGACACCAGGAAGCGAATGCTCCATAAGAAGCCCCAGGAAATCTTGCTAAGCCAAAAGATTATGTGCACAGGTGAGCATCTCAGGCTGGTATTAACTGCTAGTTGATTTGGAACATAGGCCTGTGGTCAAGCCCACTACCCCTCTCTTTCTGGCCAAAATTCTGACTGAGAGACCCTTTACATAGGGAGCTAGATGGACAGGACCTGAATACAAAGTTTCCTCCAAGAAGGTAGAAGTTTGATGTTAGCTATTGATAAAAATGACTTCCATGAATGCCCCAACTATGAGGTAAGGTCCAGGGAGGTGGAATGATAATAGTGCCAGAGGTAAAGTAAAATGAGAAAAGTGCCTGTGGGTTGAGAACACGTGTTTAGAAAAATTTTGCACACGAGGCTCACACACCTTTGGGTTAATCCCTAGGGATACTCATCAGTCATCAGTTGTAAATTCCTCCGTGCAGTCACCTAGCAGAACTTGCAGTATATGTATATCTTCCTCATCTGTCCAGTACTAGTAAAACCCAGGCCTGGCCACTACACTTTCTGTGTTAATTTCCTGTGGCTGCTGTAAAATTACTGCAACCTTTGTGGATTGAAACAACACAAATATTTTCTCTCATCATTCTAGAGGCCAGAGGAGTGAATTCAAGGTGTTACCACAGACGTATGCCCTCTGTTCTTTCTACTGGAAGTATTTACTCCTTGCCTCTTCTAGATTATGGTGGCTGCTAGCCTGCCTTGACATTTCTTGCCTTGTTGCCACATTGCTCTCTGATCCATCTTCACATTGCCTTCTCCTTTGTGTGTTTCTATCAAAACTCCCCTTCCTCTCTCTCATAAGAATAGATATGATTGTATGTAGGCCCCCATGGGTAATCCAGGATAAATTCTTCCTCTCAGGATCCATAACTTATTTACATATTTTGGCACATGAAGTAATACTCTTTTACTATATGAAGTAATATTCTTAAATTTTAGGGATTAGGTCATGGACATATGTTTTTCTGGGGGGGTCACCATCAAGCTACTACACATTCTGAGATGAACACTACTCACTACTTTTGAAAGTAGGATGCTCAGTGTTGCAAATATGTTTGGTAGAATCTTGACAGCCCGAAGTGAGTGATTTTAGACTGAAGTCATAATACCAAAGAAATCTACATGAATATTTGGGAAAAGGAATTGGATGGAAAAATTGCCAGATAGTAGCCAAGATGTGAATGGTGTTCAAGGCACATAAAGAAAATTTGTAGAAGGGAAATGCAATGATTCACATCTCCACTGATTCTTGAATAAGGCCACATTAGCTTGAATGGATTTTAGGTGAGATAATCCAAAATAATAAGTAATGATGAAGAACAAGAGACAACCATGGAATATGGTTGGCCATGGAGAATGGCTTGGAGGAGATATCTCTCCCACAGTGTGACCCACAGGAATTGAATCAAGACAGATGAAAACACCTGGCAGCTCAATTGAGGAAGGTTCTTTAGGCGCCCTTCTTCAACCAGAGAATTTTGGCCTGCACAACACCCCCTCACACACACACACACAACCAGTGGAGGAGTCAGGATGACACTTTTGATGTCTAAACTACCTCAAGACTACCCTTGGCTTGGAGAGAGACTTGCTGATCAAAGAAAGCCTAAGATATGGGTCCTCACTGACCAAAAAAGGGGCTTATGTAAGAAAGTCAGGAACCCTGGAGTAGACAACTGAGAGGTTTTAAGATGACTAGGTGAGAGGAAACTATAAGCACCTAGCACAGTTACAGAAAAACCAACCCTAAGCACCAAAAGGAGGAAGAAGGTGAAGACCCCTGTCAACCCAGGTCTAGAAATGGTGACAAGGCCAAATGACCTTACCCATTCTCCTCATCATCTTCCCCATTGGTTCTACCTACCACTGCCAAAGTTCCTGCCTGCCATTGTCTGGCACAAATACACTTGTCATCTTGTACCCCTCCTCATGAAGCCTGCCTTTCCATCCGGTCCCCATCGTTTTCCCCTAAATCAATGCCCTTCTGCATTTACCCTGTTACCTTTCTAAACGAAGACAACATAAAGGTAAAAAGGGCCCTTCAAGGGAGTTCAGGGGACAGAAATCCTAACAACTACCATCCCTTCAAGAAAGCCTAAAAGAGCAAGAAGGCCAACACTATTAAGCCATTATCACAGGCTGAATAAAAAAAGTAAATGAAGGGGCGCCTGGGTGGCACAGTGGTTAAGCGTCTGCCTTCGGCTCAGGGTGTGATCCCGGTGTTATGGGATCGAGCCCCACATCAGGCTCCTCTGCTGTGAGCCTGCTTCTTCCTCTCCCACTCCCCCTGCTTGTGTTCCCTCTCTCGCTGGCTGTCTCTATCTCTGTCAAATAAATAAAAATAAAATCTTTAAAAAAAAAAAAGTAAATGAAAATCAGTTCTCCCAGGACCAAGAACCTTGGAAAACTCCACCATTTCAAGTAATGACCTGTAGTCACTACACAGCAAGGACCAGAGTCTTCAGAATCATCTGCTGTATATCTTACGAAATGGTCTGCTGAGAAATGGTCATTCATGTAGAGACTGAATCTTACGGCAACAGAGAACATGGATGGTGATTAAAACACAATCAGCAATTTGTGAATTCTCTGATGGTGGGAGGGTAGAGTAGGAAGGGGAGAGGCAAATGTGTGAGAAAAGAGGTAAGTTGGGTCCTGGAAGGCTGGGGGCCAGACACTGGGCGGGGGGGGAAGGATTAGATGAGGACTGTGCTGAAGACAAATTTCCTCCTTAACATTATCCTGCTAGCAAGAAGGAAAGAAAACAATACTTGGAATTTCTCCATGTATTTGGAGTGGAGGGTGATGTTAGAGTCTAAAATTGTTGTGATATAAATTCCAACTTATGATAATATGTATATACCTATTTCATCTATCGCTCCACCCCCATCCCCTCTGGCAACCAGTAGCTCTCTGTATTTGAGAGTGGGTTTTTGTTGTTGTTTGTTTTGTTATTTAGATTCCACATATAAGTGAAATCATATGGTATTTGTCTTTGATTTATTTCACTTAGCATAATAGTTCTACATCTATACATGTTGTCATGAATGGCAAGACGTCATTCTTTCTATGGCTTACTAGTATTCCATTGTGTGTGGAATATATATAGTGTGGAATATATATATATATATATATATATATATATATATATATATATATAGTGTGTGTGTATGTATTTCCTTATGTATTTGTCTATTGATGGACACTTAGGTTGCTTCCGTATGTTGGCTGTTGTAAATAACGCTGCAATAAATATAGGGGTGCACATGTCTTTTTGAATTAGTGTTTTCATTTTTGGGGGGTAAATACCCAAAAGAATAATTATTGAATCCAGTGGTACTTCTATTTGTAATTTTTTGAGGAAGCTTCCTATGGACTTCCATAGTAGCCATACAATATACATTCCCACTGACAGTGGACAGGGGTCCCATTTTCTCCACATCCTGGTCAAAACTTGTTATTTCTTGTCTTTTAATACTAGCCATTCTGAATGGTGTGAAGTTGTGGTTTCGAGTTGCATTTCCCTGACGGTTAGTAATGTTGACTATCTTTTCATGTGTCTGTTGGCCATCTGTATGTCTTCTTTGGAAAAACATCTCATCATGTCTCCTGACCAGTTTTTCAATTAGATCATTTAGTTTTTTGTCATTGAGTTGTAGGAGTTCTTTACATATTTTAGATATTTAGTTCTTACTGGAATAATTATTTGCAAATATCCTCTGCCATTCAGTAGGTTGCTTTTCATTTTGTTGATGTTTTCCTTTACTGTGAAAAAACTTTTTAGTTTGATGTAGCCCCAGCTGTTTACTTTTGCTTTTGTTTCTCTTGCCTAGGAGACATATCCAAAAAAATATTACTAAGGTTGACTTCCAAGCAATTACCACCTATGTTTTCTTTTAGGAGTTTTATGGTTTAAGATTATATATGTAAATTATAAATATATATGTATATGTAGGTTTATAGTTCATTTTGTGTTTATCTTTGTGTATAGTGTAAGGAAGTGGTACGGTTTCATTCTTTTGCATGTAGCTGTCCAGTTTTCCCAACACCATTTATTGAAGAGACTGTCTTTTCCCCATTATATTTTCTTGCCTCCTGTAGATTAATTGACTGTATAAGTATGGGTTTATTTATTTACCTAAAATCTATACCATTGATTTATGTGTCTATTTTTGTGCCAATACCATACTGTTTTGGTTACTACAGCTTTGTGATACAGCTTGAAACCTGGGATTGTGATATCTCCAGCTTTGTTCTTTCTCAAGATTGCTTTGGTTATTCAGGGTCTTTGTGGTTCCATACAAGTTTTAGGATTTTTTTGTTCTCATTATTTGAGAAATACTATTGGTGTTTTGATTGGGATTGCACTGAATACGTACATTGCTTTGGGTAGTACGGACACTATAACAATATTCTTCCATTCTATGAATGTGGTATATCTTTGCATTTATTTGTGTCATCTTCAATTTCTTCCTCAATGTCTTATGGTTTTCATAGTATAGGTCTTTCACCTCCTTTGTTATATTTATTCCTAGGTATTTATTCTTTTTGATGCAAGTGTAAACAGGATGGTTTTCTAAATTTCTCTTTCTGCTTTTTTATTATCAGTGTCTAAATAAGCAACAGATTTCTGTATATTGATATTGTATTCCAACACTTTACTGAATTAATGTATTAGTTCTAATGGCTTTTTGGTAGAATATTTAGGGTTTTCTATATCTATTATCATGTCATCATAAATGGGGACATTTTACTTCTTTCTTATCAATTTCAGTGCCTTTTATTTCTTTTTCTTGTTTGATTGTTATCGCTAGGAGTTCCAGTACTATGTTGAATAATAGTGGTGAGAGTGGGCATCCTTGTCTTGTTCCTGAAATTAGGGGAAAAACTTTTAGCTTTTCACCACTGAGTATGTTAGTTGTGGGCTTATTATATATGGCCTTTATTATGTTGAGGTATATGTTCCCTCTACAACTGCTTTATTGAGAGTTTTTTTTTTATCATGAGTGGATGTTGAATTTTGTCATACGCTTCTGCATTTATTGAGATAATCATATAATTTTAATACTTTATTTTGTTAATTTGGTGTTTCACACTGATTGATTTGCATACATTGAACCATCCTTCCATCCTTGGAATAAATCCGACTTCATCATGGTAAATGATCCTTTAAATGTATTTTTTAATTCAGTTTGTTAATATTTTGTTGAATGATTTTGCATCTATGTGCATCGGGGATATTGGTCTGTAATTTTTTTTTGTAGTTTCTTACATAGTTTATCTGGTTTTGGTATCAGAGTAATGCTGGCCTCATAAAATGAATTTGGAAGAATTTTTCCTCTTCTGAGTTTTAGAATAGTTGAGAAAGATAGAAATTAACTCTTACTGAAATGTTTGGTAGGATTCATCTGTGATGCCATCTGGTCTTGGATTTTGTTTCTTGGGAGTTTGTTTTGTTTTTGTTTGTTTTTTACTGACTCAATTTCGTTACTAGTAAGTGGTCTGTTCAGATCTTCTATTTCTTCCAGATTCAGTATTGGAAGATTGCATGTTTCCAGGAATTTATCCATTTCTTCTAGGTTGTCTTATGATTTTCCTTAAAAATTTGTCCCTTATCAATGTTATTTCTCCTTTGACATTATTATTCCTTAGGTTTGCTCTTTCTCCCTTCTTTCTTGATAATAGAAGGTTGTGATTGGTTCATTTTTTTCCTGGCTATTTCTCTTGCATAAATCATATAATTGGATGTTGATTTGTGGCAAAATTGAAAAAATACTTTTATTTTTATGGATGAGTTGACCCTATTCATATTTATTGATACAACTGATATATTTGGCCTGAAATTTTCCAAATATTTATAAGTAAATGTATTTTAACTATTCTTTTTAAATTTTTGGTACTGTGTATTACTTGCTCTCTTGTACATCAATTCCTGATTCATTTATTTAGGAAGCTTTGTATTTTGTTACAGAGATAGGATATTGTGATTTATAATAAATATGTATTTGGTCTTTATCCAAGGTTCCTGGAACATAGCTCCTAAAACACTTGTAATTCCTATGTAAGAGCCAGAGAGGCATCTTTTGTTCTAATATTTCATTCTGTTTCCTGTTCCTGAAATACCTACAGGGCAATAAAGGTGAAATAGTTGTTATTATTCTTAACAAGCCCCTTTCAGCTACACTTGAGTTTATATTAATGAAGTGACTTTCGGAAAGCCCCTAAGCATGGGCGCTGGATGCCAGGAGATCCAAACTCGTGATCTGAGGGTTGGAAATTTCAGTTCCACCCACTATCCTCTGGTGAGGAGAACGGGGCTGGAGGTTGAATTAATCACTGATGGTGAATGATTTAATCACTCCAGCCTATATAATGAAGCCTCCAAAATCCAGAAAAGATGGAGTTAGGAGAGCTTCGGGTATAATACACACATGGAGGTGCTGAGAATTGGAATACACCCCTTTCATGTACCTTGGCCTATTTTTGTCTTCCATCTGGCTTTTTCTATCATTTTACAACAAACTGGTAATAAAGTAAATAAAATAAATTAAAAAGTAAATAAAAGCTCCCAAGTTCTGTGAGCCAACCCTGGCAAATTAAAGCCAATGAGGATATTGTGGGAACCCCCGGTTTATCCCTGGTCAGTCAGAACCACAGACTAACCAAAAGTTCATCAAGTTTTCAATGAATCAATAACTTCTGCTATATTCATGTGATAAGATACCACTGAGCAATAAAAAAATTTTTTTTACACATAATAGCACAGATCTCACAGACTTAATGTTGAAAGAAAGGTACCAGATACAAAGGAGCACACAGTTTCTGGTTCCATTATATGGAGATCAAAGATAGCAAAACTAATCTAGTATGATAGAAATCAAAATAGCCATTAATTTGGGGAGGTATTGCCTGGGAGGAACATGAAGGAGCATTCACGTTGGAAATATTCTACATTTTGATACCCATTGCATAAACATAAATAATTACAATTAAGAATTATGCACATTGCTATAGGTATGGTTATTAGAAGAAAAGAAAAAATAAAGACAAGGCCTTTTGGGATGTACTCTTTCCTATCCATCCCTCATTTCATATCAGCTAATTATATTTTTCCATAATATTTATGACCCTAACAAATACTCTTGCTCTCCCTTTCCTTATTTTCTGACAGCCCCTAAGAGCATGCAGATCCATGAGAGCGAACTCATGTGTACGCTCAGCACCTAGCATAGCCCCTCTCCTGGAGAGCTGGCTGTCCCGTCGATATTTGTTAAATGCCCTGTGCACTCCAGCATGGCTTTAACTTCCCATGCCCACCCCCATAGTTCCATCAGCTCCCCAGGTTTGTGATGCAATCTGCACAGAAGGTAGAGAAGCCTGAGGTTGAAGGGGGAGAGCAAAAAGGGAGGACATGGTCCCAGGTGAGCAGTCAATCCCCAGATGCAGGACAAAGAGGTGGGGAAGAAGGAAACAGTGGGCACGTGGGGAAGGTGGGGGTACTTGTCAGGGCTGGATGTGGTGGTGGCAACTGCTCCTTGTGGACTGTGCTGCCCCACTCGGAACAGCCTCTAAAGACGTAGGCTGCAACAAGGGTTCATACAGCAAGCCTCCTGTAGGTCCTGGGGAGTGTCTCCTTAGCACTTCTTCCCTCTTTCTCACATCTTAGCTAGATATCTTGTTCTATAATCCAGGAAACGGAAAGGGTGCACTGGAATGCAAGTGCGAAAAGGTCTCTTCGTAAAGGGACTTGTGAAGAACAGACTTCTGGAAAACTCAGCATCCGCGGAAAGGAAGGGGCTCCTTGGTTTCATCAGCCTCAGAGAGGCACTAGCAACACTTCAGTTCCCTATGGGCATTAAGAGGGTTGATGTGCACGCCCTGAGGACATGCAGTGTAGACTCATGGTTCTCGTTAACCACTTACGGTTAATTAGTTGGCCTGTTTTCTCTGTGAGAATCTAATGAGAGGATGGAACAGCCTCTGAATCCTCTTCCCCTGTGTCTCCTGGTTCCTGCACGTATTCGCAGGTTATTCTCCAGATCCAGGAGTGAGAGAGTATCTCTTAGAGAGGGGCTGGAGGTGTGGGGCACAGAGGGCCGAGGTGGGTTGGTCTGAGGGTCCATATTCCCTCTCAGGCCTGAAAGCCAGGGTGTTAAGGGGCAGCAGGTGAAATGGATACTCAGGCAGGGAGGGAGGGAGGTGGGAGGACGGTGGGGAGGGTGAAAGCCAGGTGCTTGAGGCCACTGCCACACTGATCACTCCAGGGATTCAGATGAAATTGCCTCCGGCAGGCTGGGCAGGGCAGGGCTGGCTGGGCTCTTTTCCCTCCAGGGGGTTAGTAGCAGCAGGATTCCTGACCTCTCCACCCCAGCAAACTCAGAGTCCACTATCTTTCCTGCCTCAAGTGGCTGTTCTGCGGTTCCAGGCTCGATTAAGTGATTCTGGAACAGGACAAGGCTTGCAGTGCTTTCTTAACTCCAATTGAATGCAGACATAGAGAAAGCGCATTTCAGTGGGCGTGTCACCCTACTGTGAGAATCATCAAGCAAGGGTATTGCTGCTCTCAGGATGCCAAAGGGGAGACACTTATTCTTTCCAGTTGTCCTCAGGGAAGCTGAGGGGACGCTCCCTCTGGGCCAGGTTGGCTTGGCTAGGTTTTTCAAGAAATTCTAATGGCCACTCGCATACTGAAAGCAGCCATCCACAGCTCTCTTGTCGCCAGGTGAGCGAGGGCTAACATGGTGCACCAGACACAGGCTTGCCCAGTCGTTGTCGCTGTGTTTGCTTTAATTATCTTTCCTCTGTATACTGTGTGAAGGAATGAAGGGCGGGAGGCAAGTCAGACCTCCTGAGAATGGGGAGTACCATTTGTCTTTCCGTTTTCAATTGTGTATGTGTGTCCTTGGAGAGAAAAGCAGAAAAAGCGAGAGAGACAGGGCAAGAGAAGATGCAAGCCGATTCCCCCAGCCACCTGGGGGAGTTTCCCTCCAGCACCTTCAGGGAGTTTCCTGGGCAACTGGCATTTGTGCAGCTGTGTTGCTAATCTCACACAGCCGCACACCTCACTGGACTCCGGAAAGGGAAAGGGCTCCGAGCTCTCTGCTCCAGTCCCTAGCCTCACCCAGCAGGTGCTGCTGCCACAGATACCTGCTCCAGTCCTTCAAGAGCTTGAAGCCTTTCCTAGGACCTGCGGCTGAGAAGGGGACTCTGACCATGGCCAACTGCCTCTAGGATCTTTGCTCTTATCCCGGGCGCTTTCTCGGTGCTGGAGAGGTGAGGCCTGGAGAGGAGGAGAGGGAGATGCACACGCTGAAGCCTGTCCTGTTGCTGAGGCTTCTTCTTGGGACGTCAGTCGGGACACGTTGGCAGTTTGAATCTTCGCATATCCAACATGGTGTTGGGTGGGCAGTCTGGTGGCCTGGGATAGCTGGAGGTGTCTGCACGGCCCTAAGGGATACGCCTGGATGTCTCCAAAACTTGTGCAGGTAACCGAGTCTCATAAAATATTTCTCGGTCACAGCCCGAAAGGCTTGGAGAAATTAACCGTTGTGCATGTATGGCAGCTGAATTGGGATGTGGCCTGTCCCGGTGAGTTGTGCTGGTTCTGGGTGCGTGCAGGCAGAGTTTTCAGCCAGAAGCACCGACTGAGAATCAGGAAGCAGACCCGGTGGCATGAAGTTGGCCCTGAAAGCAGGTAAAGGGCAATTGCTTCTTAAGAGTGTTCGAGTGGGTGTGTGAGCATGTCCGAGTGGTAGACCTAGCTTCCCTTTCCACATTCCCCGATACTGCACGGTCCTGGCAAGGAACATGGACCCAGTATCCTTCCAACAAAGCCATTAGTTTGCAATAGCATTCTGTCTTATTTTCGGCTATTAGAAATGCTTCACTTTCTCCAGGAGAGATGTTACTTACTGATTCTTAGGATCGTGTGGGATCGGAGTGGGGGGAAAGGGGGCCCGGGTGGGAATACCGTCCAGGCATTTTGAAGTCCTTCACTCTGTGCATTCAAGACCAGTTCCTGCAGAGGCTGTACAAGTATTCGAGGGCCCAGATAATCCCTGTGGGCTTTATTTACACCTTGTTGTGTATATGGAAAGTCTTACTTATGGGGAAGTCTTGATTGTGTGCCAGTGTGTTTATACATTCCAAAAGCCCCACACAGGTTGTTTCACATGTATAAGGAGCATTAGGGCCTAGTGTCTGGCTGTGGCTGATATGCAAGGGACATCCGCGTCCCCTGTGGGTGCCTTTACTCCTTCATGGCAATTGGATGCTTGCCTCTAATTGGCAGGGAATGCGGCCATCATGCAGATGGACAGCTGATGTGCAGTAGGACCTGCTCTCAAGGCACTTGCACTTCAAGGCACAGAGAGGGGAAGAAGAGGCCCATATACAAACAGGTGAAATGAGAGGAGGGCATGGCAGAGAGGGAGGTAAGAGCCCTTCCCTCCCCACTCAGGAGGGCACATGGGAATGAGGACCGCTGGGGTTCAGATTCTNTCATGGCAATTGGATGCTTGCCTCTAATTGGCAGGGAATGCGGCCATCATGCAGATGGACAGCTGATGTGCAGTAGGACCTGCTCTCAAGGCACTTGCACTTCAAGGCACAGAGAGGGGAAGAAGAGGCCCATACACAAACAGGTGAAATGAGAGGAGGGCATGGCAGAGAGGGAGGTAAGAGCCCTTCCCTCCCCACTCAGGAGGGCACATGGGAATGAGGACTGCTGGGGTTCAGATTCTGGTTTCTCAGCAAGGGAAAGTGAAACCACGGTCTGTCTGTCCTCTGTTGCCCAGTTCTACTTGGGAAACATAATCAGGCCTTGTTTGTCTTGTCACTCTCAGGATACAGGGGACACGGGACCTGGCTCTTTGGTAGAATGTTCCCTCCTTCTCAGTGGTAAAGATGATGTGTCTTACTGAACAGGGTGTTTGAGTTGTGGTGAGAAATGGATGTCCTAGGGCAGCTGTGGGAGGGATCCGCCCTATCCTACCCAGACATGACAAGGGCACCACTGGAAGAATGACAACAGGTAGAGAAAGAGATGGGGGCTTTAATATGGACAAGATGGAAGAACAGCTTGAGAGAAAAAGGACCTCCCCAGAGGAAGGGGATGATTCGTGATGGGCTCTGATTGGCCAGTTTTCCTCCGCCGCTTATTTCATCTTCCGGTTCCCACAGCCACCTTGCAAGCTTCCATGGGGAATGACAGGGCCTTTCCACGGTGATGGCAGTAATTCTTGATCCCCTCCCCCTCCCGTTGATTTGCTGAGGCAGCTGGTTGGAGTGGTGAGGGTGGGAGGAGAATGAGGCACAGGCACCTTGCCACTCTCTGTGTTCTTGTGCCCTTCCCCAGAGGGGCAGGCCAGGAGTGAGACTGGCTTTGTGTGGCTTGGGGTTGGAGGATGGGGGGCACGTATGGTAGCCCTGGTGTTCTGTGTTCTCCTGATTCCCATGCCTAGCCTGGCAGCAGCTTTCTCTGATTTCTCAGTCCTCACTGTCTTCTTTTTCTCTCTTCCCCATTCCCTTAAGTCTCTGCTCTCAAACACACCCCTCTCGCGCAGGATGCCAAGAGGGGACATCTCCAAGTTGTCAAGTAGTTGCTGTGGGGTTCCATTCAGTCAGCTCAAGCTCCTGTCCTCAAAATCATCCCAACTCCAAACTTTGTCCATACAAGGGAACCTGCCGTGGGCTTGACCGCCCAGAGGCTGTATCTAGTTGCTTTGGTCCTCACCACCAATGATGGCCACTGAAGACAGGGAGGGGTAGGACTAGATGATGCACAGAATAACTTCTTCCCTTGGCCATAATGGCAACACATGAACTAACAACTCAGTATTTGCAAGCAGTCAACTGGAAAGAACGTGAGGAATCTAGCCATATCTGGTCACCGAACTACCTATGCTCCTTCCAACGCTAAGCAAAGCCAGGCTTCGTGAAGGCATTAAGGGTGCTCCATTCCAGGCACAACAGCATCTTGAGGATCTTTTTTGACCAGAGAGACCTGATCTTTTAATAGTGTTACCTTTGTGGTTGACTTTAATAACAGTGACAAAAAATAAAAAACAAAAAAAATTATAAACAATGACAAAGGCAATCAAGGCAAATGGATATTGAAATACTGCATAGTAAATAGTTTGGTGGACCATTACAATAACGATGCCCAGTGAATCCTGTGTCCCTGTGAACATACCCTGTTGTCATGGGACTTTTTCTTCTCCTCCCTTCGGGGTTTGGATTTATTTCCCCATGTACTGATCCTTGGCTGGCTTATAAACTTGTTTCTATCCAATAAGATGCTTCAGAAGTGACCTTCCAAGACTAAGCCTTAAGACCCTTTGCATTTTCTGTCTTTGCCCTTTTGGAACCTTGAGCCATCCATGCTCTGAAGAATTTTCATACATGGCAAAGGGCATGGATTCAGCAAGTGTGAATTACTGGGGACATGAATGTAGTCATGTGAGCCTTATCTCTAGTGTATTAGAAAATAGATGTATTCACTTTGAATGGTAAGCTAGCTTTACTTAGGTTTATGTAATATATTCAGAGTAATTAAAGCCACTTTTTAGTAAATAAAATTATCTTTACAGTTTGCAAACTAAAATATCATCACTAATACTGCATTTATAATTTTGAACATCTGTGTGCTAAGTAATGCATCCATTATTTCAATTAACACAATAACCTTTGGAAGCAGTTATTGCTACTCCATTAAAGAAAAAAAGAGACATGAGTGCAAAAAGTTATGTAATTTGCCAAAAATAGTACAGCTGTCAGGTGGCTGATACAGCAGTCTAAATAATGTCTGGCTACAACAGGATGAACAGTCATTACACCAGTGTCTCCTAATTGACTCTTCTTCAGTAAATATTAGATTTCTTACATCGTATTTTCTTAAATCCCATGTTGGATGAAATATATAAAAAGAAAATAGATGTCTGTTTCCTGTTTGAGCCTCATTGCTGACTCTATCCTCACTGCATATGTTACCACTATTTTCATGCTGAGAATGACATTATTTGTTGAGAAAAGAATTACAAACCACTGCAAAGCCATTGAGCACTTCTCATGTGTCCCTGTGGTCTCATTCTTACTTAGATGTGTATAGGGAATATAGGAGCATAGCTGTCCCTACCCCCATTATTTCAGGTACACGTGGGAAAATTATGGGCTTTGTGCATGTGAATCCCACATGCAATTTTGAAACATTATTCCCTTGTCCATATTCCACCAGAACTAAAATGAGATGCCCAAGGTACATGTGCATAGTGTTTAACATCTGGCCATTTTCTTGTGCTGTCTCTTATTTCAATAAAATCCTTGGAATATTTCCAAATGCAGTCACAGCAATTCCCAGCATCCTTGTAAAAATTTATTTATAAGAATATGATCTAAAGATTAAAATGGAAAGTGATATGTAAGCAAAACATTATCATAGTGCTGGCTGGTGGTAAGCATTTGAGGCATCTCAGACTAGTCCATTGTTCTAATCACAGTGTAGCCATTTATTTAATTTCTCTTTTCCTGTGAGGAGGAAGAGATACACTCTAGCCCATTTATTGGTGCTTATACTGCATGAGTCACTATGCTAGGCATTGGGACAACACATGAATGTGATCCTTGACCTTGAGGAAGAAGGTCAGTCATTTATGGTAGCTCTTAGAATGGTAACTATGATCAGAACTATAATGGAGGTACAAAAAGAGTTATATGGAAGAATAAAGAAGGAAGATATGACAAAATGTCACAAGCTTGCTTCAGAGGTCTGAGTAGGTATTTGATATGATAGAGAAAATGAACATGCATGGGTGAAAAAACAGATTAAATGTTATACAGAAATGTGGAGGCAAAGAAAATTGTGCAGGCAAAGGAGCATGGGATAAAGCAAAAGATATAGAGGGACTGAGTGGATGAAAGGAGAGAGATAAGTAAACAGGCAAGTAGTGGTTCAACAGTGGAGGGATTAAACACCTTACTAATGAATATGAACTTTGTTTTACATCAATTGCCTCCACATTCTTTTTTAAACAGCTTTATTGAAGTACAATTGATACACAAAAAAATTATCTATCTATATAATGTATCTAATTTGATGAGTTTGGACATATGCATACACCTGTGATACCATCACAACAATCATGCCTTGTTTTCCTATTTTATAAGAGTGCTTAACATAAAATCCACCATCTTCAAAATCTTGAGCGCACTATGACATTTTGTTAACTACAGGCACTATGTTCTACCACAATCTCTAGAATTCATCTTTTAAATTTTTTAAAAGATTTTATTTGAGAGAGAGCACACAAGAGGGGGGAGGGGTAGGGGCAGGCGGAGTAGCAGGCTCCTCACTGAGCAGGGAGCCCAATGAGGGGCTTGATCCTGGGACCCCAGGATCTTGGCAGATGCTTAAACCGACTGAGCCACCCACACACTGCTGGAATTCATTTACCTTGCATAATTAAAACTTGGATAGTTAATGTTCAATGAGCACAATTTTCCATGTTTATTCATTTATTTTGCTTGCTCACATCTAACAGTTAAAACAATTGAGGACACACCTAATACTGTTATATGTATGTTGATAAAATAAATACATGAACTACAAATAAAAGTGTATATCTCATTAAACATACACAGAAATGGACTTCGAAAATGGGGAGATGTTGGTCAAAGGGTACAACCTTCCAGTAATAAGATGAATATATTCTGGGGATCTAATGCACTGCATAGTGACTTTATTTAATAATATTGTATAACATACTTGAAATTTACCGAGACAGTAAATCTTAAGTGTTGTCACCACATTAACAACAAATGATGGAAACAACAAATGTTGGAGAGGATGTGGAGAAAGGAGATCCCTCTTACACCGTTGGTGGGAATGCAAGTTGGTACAGCCACTATGGAAAACAGTGTGGAGGTCCCTTAAAAAGTTAAAAATTGAGCTACCCTATGATCCAGCAATTGCACTACTGGGTGTTTACCCCAAAGATACAGATGTAGTGAAGAGAAGGGCCATGTGCACCCCAATGTTCATAGCAGCATTTTCCACAATAGCTAAATTGTGGAAGGAGCCGAGATGCCCTTCAACAGATGACTGGATTAAGATGTGGTCCATATATACAATGGAATATTACTCAGCCATCAAAAAGAACGATTTCACAACATTTGCAGCAACATGGATGGGACTGGAGGAGATTATGCTATGTGAAATAAGTAAAGCAGAGAAAGACAATTATATGGTTTCACTCATTTATGGAACATAAGAAATAGGAAGATCCATAGGAGAAGGAAGGGAAGAATGAAGGGGGGGTAAACAGAAGGGGGAATGAACCATGAGAGACTATGGACTCTGGGAAACAAACTGAGGGCTTCAGAGGGGAGGGGGAGGGGGACTGGGATAGGCCGGTGATGGGTATTAAGGAGGGCACGTATTGCATGGTGCACTGGGTGTTATACGCCAGTAATGACTCATGGAACATTACATAAAAAACTAGGGATGGTGACTAACATATCATAATGAAAATAAAAATATTATTATATATTTAAAACCATAAAGAATTTACTATTTTCAAATTTTAAAATACTAAAAATAAAGATATGTAATAAGATTAAAAAAACAAACAATAACACTCTTATGGACAGAGAACAAACTGAAGGTTGATGGAGGGATGTGGGTGGGGGGATGGGCTAGATGGGTGCACGTTGTTAAGGAGAGCACTTGTTGTGATGAGCACTGGGTGTTGTGTGTAACTGATGAAACATTGAATTCTACTCCAGAAACCAGTATTGTACTGTATGTTAACTAGGTAAAATTTAAATTAAATAAATAAAATAAATACATGGTAACAATATAAGGTGACGATGTGATAATTAGGTTGATTGTGGTAATTATTTCATAGTGTGTGTGGATGTATATAATCATTTTGTCCACCTCAAGTATATAGTAGTTTTTTTGTTATTTATATTTCAATAAAGCTGAAAAACAAAGAAATAGAATTTATAAAGAAAAAAGTAACCAGAAAATTATCAATAGATCAAGTTGTTTTTAATGAGAGAAATTATTGATAAATATGATTAAATAGGCTTCATTATTCCTACTTTGAAGTTTTTATTTTAACTATAGTTAACATACAGTGTTATATTAGTTTCAGGTGTACAATACAGTGATTTGACAATTCCATACTGTACCAGGTGCTCATTGCAAGTGCACCCCGTCACCTATCTCCTCCAGCCCCCCTCCCACTTCCCTTCTGGCAACCATCAATTTGTTCTCTACATTTACTAATCTTTTTCTTAGTTTATCTCTCTCTTTTCTTCCTTTTGCTCATTTGTTTTGTTTCTTAAATGCCACGTGTGAGTGAAGTCATATGGTATTTGTTTTTCTCTGACTTATTCCACTTAGCATTATACTCTCTAGTTCCATCTGTGTCATTGGAAATGGCAAGATTTTATTTGTATTTTTATGGCTAAATAATATTCTATCTTATATATATTATATATATACCATATATACACCATATATTCATCACACACACACACACACACACACACACACACACACACACACCAGTTCTTCTTTATCCATTCATCGATGGATAGACACTTGGGCTGCTTCCATATCTTGGCTTTTCTAAATAATGTTGCTATAAACATAGGTGTGCATGTATCACTTTGAATTAGTGTTTTTGTATTCTTTGGGTAAACACCCAGTATTACGATTCCTGGATCATATTTTTAACTTTTTGAGGAACTTCCATACTACTTTCCAGAGTGGCTGCATCTACCAACAGCAAACGAGTATTCCTTTTTCTCCACATCCTCACCAACACCTGCTGTTTCTTGTGTTGTTGATTTTAGCCATTCTGACAGCTGTGAGGTGATATTGTAGTCTTGATTTGCATTTCTCTGATGGCAAGTGATGCTGAGCATCTTTTCATGTGTCTGTTGGCCCTCTGTACATCTTCTTTGGAGAAATGTCTGTTCATGTCTTCTGCCCACTTTTTAAAATTGGATTATTCATTTTTGGGGTGTTGGGTTTTATAAGTTCTTATTTTAGATACTAACCCTTTATCATATATGTCATTTGCAATATCTTTTCCCATTCCGTAGGTTGCCTTTTGGTTTTGTTGATTGTTTCTTCACTGTGCAGAAGCTTTTTATTTTGTTGTAGTCCCAATAGTTTATTTTTGCTTTTGTTTCCTTTGCCACAGGAGACTTACCTAGAAAAAAGTTGCTATGGCCAATGTCAAAGAGGTTACTGCTTGTTGTCTCTTCCCTGATTTTTATAGATTCAGGTCTCACATTTAGGTCTTTAATCCATTTTACTTTTATTTTTGCATATGGTGTAAGAGAGTGGTCCCATTTCCTTCTTTTGCATGTTGCTGTCCAGTTTTCCCAACACCATTTGTTGAAGAGATTGTCCTTTTCACATTGGATATATTTGCCTGCATTGTCGAAGATTAATGGACCATATAGTTGTTGGTTCATTTCTGTGTTTTCTGTCTTGTTGATTTATATGTCTATTTTTGTGTCAGTAATGTTTTGATTATTACAACTTTGTAATATAACTTGAGTCTGAAATTGTGATGCTTCCTTGCTTTCTTTTCTTTTTCAAGGTTGCTATTTAGGGCTTTTGCGATTCCATACAAATTTTAAGATCGCTTGTTCCAGTTCTGGGGAAAAAATGTTGGTGGTATTTTGATAGGGATTGAATTGAATGTGTAGATTGCTTTAGGTAGCATAAATATTTTAACAGTATTTTGTTCTTCCAATCCATGAGAATGGAATGTCTTTCCATTTCTTTGTGCCATCTGCAGTTACTTTCATCACTGTTTTGTAGTTTTCAGAGTACAGGTCTTTCACCTCTTTGATTAGCTTTATTCCCAGATATCTTATTTTTAGTACAATTGTAAACGGGATTGTTTTCTTAATTTCTCTTTCTGCTGCTTCATTGTCAGTGTATAGAAATGCAACAGATTTCTGTACGTTAATTTTGTATCCTGTGACTTTACTAAATTCATTTATTAGTTCTAGCACTAGAACTAATGGTGGAGTCTTTCAAGTTTTCTGTGTATAGTATCATATCATCTGCAAATAGGGAAAGTTTGACTTGTTCCTTGCAGATTTGGATGCCTTTTATTTCTTTTTGTTGTCGGATTGCTGTGGCTAGGACTTCCGGTACTATGTTGACTAGAACTGGTGAGAGTGGGCATCCCTGTCTTATTCTTGAGCACAGAGGAAAAGCTTTCCATTTTTCCCCATTGAGGATGATATTAGCTGTGGGTTTTTTGTATATGGCCTTTATGATGTTGAGGTATGCTCCCTCAAACCTACTTTGTTGAGGGCTTTTTATCATGAATAGATATTGTACTCTGTCAAATACTTTTTCTGCATCTATTAAATGATCATATGGTTATTCTTTCTCTTATTGATGTGGTGTATCACATTGATTAATTTGGGAATATTGAACCACCCTTGCAACTCAGGAATAAATTCCACTTGATTGTGATGAATGATTTTTTTAATGTATTGGTGAATTCATTTTGCTATTATTTTATTGAAGATTTTTGCCTCTATGTTCAGCAGGGATATTTCCCTTTAGTTCTCTTTTTTGGTAGCTTCTTTATCTGGTTTTGATACCAGGGTAATGCTGACCTCATAGAATGGATTTGGAAGTTTTCCTTCCTTTTCTTTTTTTAGAATAGTTTGAGAAGAGTTTATTAACACTAAATGTTTGGTAGACTTCCCCTGGGAAGCCATCTGGCCCTGGACTTTTGTTTGCTGGGAGATTTTGTTTACGGACTCAGTTTCTTTGCTGGTGTGGCCAAGTTTTCTGTTTCTTCCTGTTTCATTTTAGGTAGTTATATGTTTCTAGGAATTTATCCATTTCTTCCAGGTTGTGCAATTTGTTGGCATATGGTTTTTCATAATATTCTAATTATTTATATTTCCATGGTGTTGGTTGTTACTTTTCCTCTCTCATTTGTGATTTTATTTATTTGAATCCTTTCTCTTGATAGATTCAGCTAGAGGTTTATCAATTTTGTTGATTTTTTTCAACGAACCAGCTCCTGATTTTTTTCAACGAACCAGCTCCTGTTCTAATCTTTATTATTTCCTTCTTTCTGGTGGCTTTAGGCTTTATTTGTTGTTCTTTTTCTAGCTCCTTTTGGTGTAAGTTTAAGTTATTTATTTGAGATTTTCCTTGCTTCTTGAGGTAGGCCAGTATTGCTATATATTTCCCTCTTGGGAACAGTTTTGTTGCATCCTAAACATTTTGGACTGTTGTGTTTCCATTTGTTTCCATGTACTTTAGTATTTCTTCTTTGATTTCCTGGTTGACCCATTCATTGTTTAGTAGCATGTTATTTAACCTCCATGTACTTGTAGTTTTTCCAGATTTTCTTTCTTGTGTTTGACTTCTAATTTCATACTGTCAGGCTCAGAAAGGATGCATGGTATGACTTCGATTCTCTTGATTTGTTGAGGCTTGTTTTATGGGCTAATATATGATCTATTTTGGAGAATGTTTCTTGTGCAATTGAAAAGAATATGTATTCTGCTGTTTTAGGATGGAATATTCTGAATATATGTGTTAAATCCATCTGGTCCAGTCTTTGATTCAAAGTCGTTGTTTCCTTTTGATTTTTTGTTTAGATGATCTGTCCATTGATGTGAGGTGTTAAAGTCCCCTACCATTATTGTATTATTATCAATTAGTTCCTTTATGTTTGTTGTTAACTGTTTTATGTATTTGGGTGCTCTTATGTTGGGTGCATAAATATTTATAATTGTTATATCTTCTTGTCGGTTTGTACCCTTTATTATGTAGTGTCCTTCTTTGTCTCTTGTTACAGTCTTTCGGGTTTTTCTTTTTTTCTTTTTTTTTAAGATTTTATTTGAGAGAGAGAGAGACAGAGACAGAGACAGTGTGAGCATGAGTGGTGGGGAGGGGCAGAGGGAGACGCAGACTCCCCGCTGAGCAGAGAGTCTCATGCAAGACTTCATCCCAGGACCCTGAGACCCTGGTCTGAGCCAAAGGCAGGTGCTTAACTAACTGAGCCACCCAGTCGCCCCAGTCTTTGTTTTAAAGTCTAGTTTATCTGATACAGTTATTGCTACTCCTGCTTTCTCTTGACACCCATTTGCATGATAGGTGTTTCCTATCACATTATTTTCAATCTGTTGGTGTCTATAGGTCTAAATTGAGTCTCTTATAAGCAGCAGATAGATGGGTCTTGTTTTCCTACCCATTCTGTCACTTGTATGTCTTTTGTGCACTTACATTCAAAGTAATTATTGATAGACATGTATTTATTACCATTGTATTACTTGTTTTGTGGTTGTTTCTGGAGATTTTCTCTGATCCTTTCTTGTCTTTCTCTCATGTTTTGCAGATTTTCTTTAGTGATACATGTAGATTTATTCTTTGCATACTCATTAGTAGTTTTTGATATGTGGTTACCATTAGGTTTGTACAGAACCTCTTCTGTATATAGCAGTGTATATTAAGTTGATGGTCTCTAAGTTTGAAACCATTCTTTTCTCCTCCCACATTTTCTGTATATATTTTATATCTTTTTTGTCTGTGTGAGTTCCTTGACTGATTCTTGCAGAAATATTCATTTTTACTGATTTTGTGTTTCCTGCTTTTATACTGTCATTTTTGGTCTCTCCTTTCCACTCAGAGTCCCCTTTAATACTTCTTGCAGGGCTGGTTTAGTGGTCATGAACTCCTTTAGTTTTTGTTTGGGAAACTCTTTATCTCTCCTTCTATTCAGAATGATAGCCTTGCTGGCTAGAGTATTCTTGGCTGTAGATTTTTCCCACTCAGCGCTTTGAATACATCATGCCACTCTCTTCTGCCTTGTAAAATTTCTCTTGAAAAATCTGCCAGCCTTATGGGTTTTGCCTTGTAAGTTACTGACTTCTTTTTTCTTTCTGCTTTTGAATTTTTTTCCTTATCAATATATTTTGCCAATTTAGTTACAATACATCTTGGTGTGGGTCTGCTTTTGTTGATCTTAGAGTTTTCTGTGCCTCTCTGGTTCTGGATATCTGTTTCCTTCCCCAGGTTAGGGAAGTTTTCAGCTATTACTTCTTCAAATACATTTTCTGCCCCCTTTTCTTTCTCTTCTTCTTTTGGGATTTCTATAAGACTATAATTTTCTATAATTTCTATAATTTGATGCAGTCACTCAGTTCCCTAAATCTATTCTCATTTTGCATAATTCTTTCTTTTGTTCAGCATCATGGCTTTCCATTACTCTGGCTTCTAGGGCACTATTTCATTCCTCTGCTTCTTTCATTCTACTGCTCATTCCATCAAGTGTTTTTCTCATTTCATTTATTGAGCCCTTTATCTTTGCTATGTTATTCCTTATCTCTGTGTTAAGGGTCTCACTCATGCCTTCCACTCTTTTCTCAAGTTGAATATCTTTATAATCATTGCTTTAAATCCTCTATAAGGCATGTTACTTATATCTATTTTGCTTAGATCTCTGGCCATGGCCTTGTCCTGTTCTTTCATTTGAGATAAATTTCTCTGTCTCCTCATTTTGTCTGCCTCTCTGTGTCTGTTTCTATGTGTTAAGAAAGTCAACTGTCTTCTGCTTTGAAAGTAGTGACTTTATGATGAGGATGTCCTAGAGTGCTCTGCAGTGGAGGGACCCCTGTTCACCAGAACCTGGCACTTCAGGAGAGTATCCTATGTGTGTTGCTCACTCCCCACTGTTGTGTCTGAGGCACTTTTCCTTTCTGTGCAGTTGTCTGTACTGACTCTTTGCCTTTTGTGGGCTGTGCTTGCTCTCTCTGGTGCTAGTGGGATCCAAGTAGGTTGGTTCTGAGAGGGAGTGTCCACTGGGGAGCTTGGGAGTGAGGCAGTGGTGTTAGCAAAATTTGCACTGGGCCACTCGTCCTATGTCAGATCCCCCAAAGTGCTGTGGTGGCTGGGGACTGCTCTGCCATGGCTGGCAGTGTGAGGCTGGGTGTGCAGTGATGGCTGGGAATGGCTGGATCCAGTGCACAATGGTGGCTGGGGCACAGCTTGTGGCTGGGCAGGGCGCCTGCACTAACAAAATTTGCTGTGAACCCAGGGCTGAGACTAGCAGGCTTGGAATGGGTGAGTCCTCAGGAGACCTCATGGGTGTGGTGCACTGCTAGCAGATTAGGCAGCAAGTGTCTGTGTAGTGCCACCTCCCACATGTGGCTCTGTGTTTATGCTTGGGGTCAGGGGAGAAAAATGGCACCTGCCAGCTCCCTCATTTTCTAAGTCCCCGAACATTGTCCAAAATCAGTATGAACATCTGTGTCCCATTTGCTCCTGGTACTATATAAACTGTTTTTATGTGGCCTCTCCATGCGTGCTGCTGTCTCTTTAAGGGCGGCAACCCAGCTATCACTCACCCTCCTGGTGGCCCAGTGCTCAGTCAGCTGACTTCTAAAGCGCCAGCCTCCAAGTTCCAAGTTCCACTGGTTTACAGACTCACAGAATTCTGGCCCTCTGGTTTTTAAAGCCAAACATTATGAGGATTAGTCTTCCCCACGTGAGCTCCCTGGTATGAGGGCCCATTTCCCTGCCCTCTTCATGTGCTCAGCTACCCCCCTCCTGTGGTTGGCCTCCCTCTGCCTTTCTGAGCTTCCTCAACTTTCAGATGCAGCTTCTTCTCTATATTTAGCTGTGGAGTTTGTTCTGCCAGTCTTGGGATTCCTCTCTCTGGTTTATTGACTTGGATGTGGATGATATCTTGTTGTAAACATGGGACAAGGAGAATTCAGCGTCCTCCCACTCCATCATCTTCCCAAGCTCAATCTCCCATTATTACTACTTTTTAAATCATTGTTTAATGATCTATAATAGAACAAATCAAAAGACTGGTACAGAGTTCAGTTCTAAAGGTTGGCTTTAAATGCTGAAACACATGAAAAAAATAACTCCTGGAGCTATAGATCCATATGAAAGAAGTACCTCGTGGTATACATTTTTCAGTCCCAAATACCAGTTTTGCAAATTGTGTTCATGATGTTGAAAATTAGAAAGTAACCATTTTCTCAGTTGAAAATAATGCTATTTACAAGTGATGTTTTTATACTTGACAAATATAAATTTGAACCTCTTTACTTGGAATATAAAACAGTCAATAAACTTGTGTTTTTAATGTGTATAGATAAGAGAGATTTTACAAGTGACTTTTTTTTATTTGTTTAGCCAAAGGAGGAAAAAATATCACATGGTGATGGAAACGTTCCAAACATTCATCTTTGAAATGCTCTTTCAGTAGCATGAGTTCCTACCATAGGCCTTCGCTTTTTACTCATAGCTAAAATATTAATATATCACCTTTACTTTGGAGATTCAGATAAGCCTAAGGAAAAAGAAGCATCAGTTTGGCAATTGTTTTTATCTGTGCTTGAGTCATCACTATTACCTACAATCTATGGTTTATTTCCATTAATATCTTTAGGCTACTTGTCTACTTTGTGACACTTTAATTATTAAATAAAATGTGAAAATGTAATTAACTGGGCATAAGTAAGAAGCAATGTGTAACATTATGCTTAAAGCAAACCAAAGGGTAAAGTTTGTGGAATTCCCACTTTTCCCTAAGGATACCTTAAACTTCCATAAACAGACAAAATAAACATGTCTGTATGTCAATGTAGACTAGCATCGATGAATATGTTGAATATAAATGGTGCTTATTTTTTTAATATAAAATTAATACATATATGTTTTCTAATATTTTCTTGCATATACAGCATGTGTGCCAATGGAGAATGTGCCATTCGATACAACAATGAGCAAAGCCCCGCCCTTGGAAATGCCTGATGAAGGTAGGATCAACAAAATGCACACCCCAAGATTTACCAAGGCAGTGATAATCATTGCCTTCTGAAGAAGTTGCTGCAGTCTTACAAAAATGAAAGAAAAAAGTTGCTAATACCTATTTAAATCATAAGTCCAGTCTTTCCCACATTTATGGGCTTCTCTTATATTGAAAAATAACGTGTTAAAGAAAATAGTTGCTTAAGCCAAGTATGTTCCATTGATCTAGCATAAGCAAAAGAGTTAATATAATGAAAGTAGGAGAAAACACATATGTGAAGCCACTAATAGTAACTAGTCACTATGATATAATCAAAAATGCTTTTAGTCCCATGAATATCATGATTTAAGTGAATCCATGTATTTTAGATGTATGTTTTTCAGAGAAAGGTAAAATGCCTGTAATTGTGTGTGAATCAGAAGGCTAAGACTGTGAGGAACCATCGTAGGCCATACAGATTTTCAAAATGACTCAAGTTGAAATGGTATGATGTAAAAAGTCTCTGGGGAGTGAGAGATAAGCTTTTGATGGTGTTTTGCAAGGTTATTTAGCAATAATTGGATTCTGTCAATGGATAGAAAAAAATCAACACTCTCTTCCTGCCCTCAAGGTGTTCACAGTTTAACAGGGCTTATGGAATTGTACGAATTATTACAGATATTGCATTTTGAGTAGCGCTCATCTCTGGTGGGGAGGTAGTTTCAGATCAGTCCTGACAGGGAATGATGTGTATCTTAAAAGATAATAGAAATTTACATAGTAGAAATAGAGGCAGGCAATATTCTGGTCATAGAAAGGGGGGTAATGAAAGACATGGTTGTACTTAAACCATTAAAATAACATGGCATGTTCAGCAAATAATGATAAATCTGATTTGGTTGAACATTTGTGTATTTTTGTAAAAAGAATGTGGATAGATCCGATTAGAAAGATTGGGATTAGACTGTAGATAACCTTTTAGATGAAACTAAGGAATCAAGACTCTACAGTTGCTCTGCCTTATTTTAGTGTCCTCCTAGGAACAGGTCCTGCTTTGACTTGTAACAGGTACCTAGTATACATTATGATCAATCATAGTGCTTATCAAATGACAGATACTGCCTTAAATTAGCATAATGATTGCGCTTGACATCCTGTTTAGTCCTTGAGTCTGGATTCTGCTACCTTTATTCGTGAGCTTTAACTAAATGGTCTATGAGAATATACAGATCTAGAAACACAAAAGTTGAGGTCCACCAGCCTCTCTGATCATTATTCCTAGATTCTGTCACCACTAGGATTTTTTGAATGGGCATTCTGTTACCAGCACTTCACTGAATCTCATCTGGCCTTGATGCCTTCTAAACAGCAGAGTATAACAAACAGGCATTGGCATCAAACATCGATATTATTTTCCTTTTATTTGCTAGCAGTGGTAAGAAACTTAAATTTCCAGTCCTATTATCTTTATTTGCAAAATTGGTAGAATAATGCTTACTTCATAGTAGTTTATAGCTATTAGCAGCTAAATGAATGTTAATTTTCAAGGCCATCACCCAGTTTTATGGACACAGTACTATGGCCTTCTTGGTTGCTTCCTCTCAGACGGTATAGCCATCACGCCCTAGTACCATATTATACTAAGCACCTGTTGGTTTCCCTCCCAACTCTCAACAGTTTCCCTTTGTTTGAAGCCTTGTCATCTTCCCAAGGAGTGAGCTACAAGTAAATGTATACAATGTGCGTTATACCTCTGGGCACAGCTGATGAGAGCAAGTATAAGTAGCTAGCCAAAAGGATTCTTGTGAATTTTTAATTTAATCTAAAATTTACTCTCAAATACATGGATCAGTGATGTCAAAATTTGGGAGTCCTATGACCCTATTTTATGTCTAGTATCTTCAAAAGCAGAAATGACATGCCTACAGCTAGAATTCATATATAGGCATAGAGAAAGGAATGGAGAGATTTGGCAAGTCTAATGGGCATTTCAATATCTAGCTTGAATTCGTGAAGCTTAGCTGTATTCCTGCACCTTGAGATTTATGATTCACCCACTATCCTCACAGTCAATCTCCCTTTTTTAGCTTAATATCACCACGTATTTGTTATTTGCAACATAAATCTACCTTGATGGTACAGGTATGTATATATTTCTTCTCAGGGACTCAAACTAAATCTCTGCTTTTTTATATGGAGTCCTATATCCAAGACACAGGGTTTCACATAAGTTAATACTAATACTCATTTAAAATAGCATTTATTTTTCATACAAATGCTCATTGTTCCTCCAATTCCAAACATTGATTGCTTTATATACATTAAAGTCAATGATTATAATTGAATAGTCATAGACTCAGTTAAAAAAATTTTTTTAGGGGGCGCCTGGGTAGCGCAGTCGTTAAGCGTCTGCCTTCGGCTCAGGGCGTGATCCCGGCGTTCCGGAATCGAGTCCCACATCGGGCTCCTCCGCTGGGAGCCTGCTTCTTCCTCTCCACTCCCCTGCTGTGTTCCCTCTCTCGCTGCCTGTCTCTCTGTCACATAAATAAATAAAATCTTTTAAAAAAAATTTTTTTTAGCCGTGGGCACTTAAAACCTATTCTATTCATGTTTTAATTAGTTGAATCATTTCCCTTGATTAGTAGGAATAATAGTATTTTAGGACGAAATTCTAGTATATTCACATTTCTGAGACGTTGTATTCTCAAAAAAATTCTGAATGTGACTTTTTTTGCTTTGAATTCTGGCTTTAATAGTGTTATGATAAGGCTAATAATAGTGCAATCCATAATTGCTATGCATAGATGTCCCTTTAAGAAAGATGCTGACAATATTTTACCTCTATCTGGCTTCAGCACAGAAGCACTCAGACGAAAAACATGGTTTGTGAAAAGGCTACTCTTTCAACATCATCCCACTCCTTTATTCCAACACGCAACCATTTTAAAAGCAAGACAAAGAACAATAATATTTTGAAGTATAGAATAAATGTCAAACTGTATTCATTGTTTTCTGAAAGAAACAGATAATACTTTATAACTACCTCATCCCAGACCTATTGGATCGCTGTTGTAGATCCCACTTGATTTTTCTGGCTTTTGATCTTTATCATCTGTCAACTTAATTCTGGAAATTTTGTATCCTACTGTGTGGACTTCAATTGCCGACAAATCTGTAAATCTGCAGTGTCATTAAGCAGCAAGTGAAAACATTTATTTGTGATGGCCAACAGTGGGAAGAAAAGAACAAACCTGAGCTATGGCATCTGCTGGAAGGAATGGGCTTTATATGACACATACACAGGGAGACCCCTTCCCACCCTTGATAAATTTGAGGATTATGTCTCTTCTTCCTTTTGGGAACACAACAACACATTTCCAAGTGTTTTATGGAACAATGGGACTCCTTTGTATTTTATCTCAGTTTAAGTTCTCAAAGAAAAGGTCATTTTCTTTTAATAAAATGTTAACACTTTCTCAAACAGATTTTTTTAGTGTGATAGAATCAGTTATTTTATGATCAGCATGTTAGGGAATAACAATGGTGTGGAGAATGATGGCTAGGCATGTCATAGGACATAAGTCACAAAAGTGAATGGGTTATGAAGTGTGGCCCAGATAGAGAAGAGGGAGCAAAAGTGGGGAATCAGAGTGTCATGGGGTGTCTTAGTCTATCTGGGCTACTATAACAAAATACCACAGACTGGGCAGCTTATAAACAGCAAAAATTTACTTCTCACAGTTCCAGACGCTGGAAGTCCAAGATCAGTGTGCCAGTGTGGTTAGATGAGGGCCCTCTTCTGGGTCCTGGTCTCTTTATGTCTTCACATGGCTGAAGAGGCTAAGGATGCTTGGGGTTATTTCTGGGCTCTCAATTATGTTCCAGTGTTGTATTTGTTTTTATGCCAGTGCAATACTGTTTTGATGACTTTAGCTTTATAGAATATCTTGTAATCAGGAAGTGTGAGAACTCCTGCTTTGTTGTTCTTAGTATTTCCTTGGCTATTTGGTGTTTCTTGCAGATCCGTATAAAATTTGGAAGTGTTTTTTCCTACTTATGTAAACAATGCCATTGGAATCTTGATAGGGATTGCATTGAATCTATAGATGGCTTTGGTAGTAGTGACATTTTAACAATATTAATTCTTTAATCCATGAACATGGGAGATCGTTCCATTCATTTGTGTTATCTTCAGTTTCTTTCTTCAATGTCATGGTTTTCAGCATAGGAATAAATTTAAGAAGGTAAAAGATCTCTAAGCATTTTAGTGGTTTTGAGTATATCATAAATGGGATTGATTTCTTTTTAAAGAAATTTTATTGAATGTAATGAAAATATGAAAAAAGTGACTCCTTTTGCCTATTTTCAGCAAACCTGTTAAAAAATATAATAATAAATCAGTTCACAAAGAAAAAAAAGAAATTTTGTTGACAGGGCATGGAAATGTTACTCATCTTTTTATCCTACAATTTTACTGAATTTATTTATTAGACTACTAGTGTTTTGATTCTTTAGGATTTTCTTTTTATAAACTCACATCATCTACAAATAGAAAAAATTTTACTTCTTTCTTTCCTATTCTGATGCATTTTATTTCTTGCTTGATTGCTCTAGCTAGGGCTTCCAGTACTGTGTTGAATAGGAATAGTGAAAGCGAGCACCATTGTCTTATCGCTGATCTTAGAGAAAAACTTTTATCTACTCACCATTGACTGCGATGTTAGCTGCAGGCCTCTCATATATGACCTTCGTTATGTTGAGATATGTTTTTCTATGCCTAAATTGTGGAGTTTTTATCATGAATGGATGTTGAATTTTCTTGTATGTTCTGTGTCTTATGAGAATGGTGATTCTTTCATTCTATTAATATGATGTATCACATTGACTGATTTGTGTATGTTGAACCATTCATGCATCTCAGAGAGAAATCCCACATGATCATGATGAATGAAACTTCTAATGCGCTGCTGAATCCAGTTTGCTAGTATTTTGAGAACTTTTGCATCTATATTCATTAGGGATATTGGCCTTTACTTTTCTGGTAATTTTTTTTCTAGTTTTCATTTCAGAATAATTTTGGCCTTGTAAAATGACTTTCAGAATTTTCCTCCCTCTTTGATTTTTGGGAAGAGTTTGTGAAGGATTGGACTTAATACTAATTTAAATGTTTGGTAAAGTTCACCAGTGAAGCCATCTGGTCCAGGCATTTGCTCGTTTGGAGATTTTGGATTACTGATTCAATTTTCTTACTAGTAATTGGTCTATTCAGGTTTTCTATTTCTTCCTGATTCAGTTTTTGTAAGCTGTGTGTTTTAAAAACTTTTCCATTTCCTTTAGGATTTGTGAAGTTTTCAAGTATTATTTCTTCAAATACATTTTCTGCCCCCTTCTCTCTTCCTTCTGGGATTCCTGTAATGTGAATCTTACTGTGCTTGATGGTGTTGCTTAGTTCTCTTAACGTATTCTCATTTTTATTTTTTTTTTCTTTTTGCTCTTCAGCTTGGTTTCTTTCCATTACCCTCTCTTCCTAATTGCTGATCCATTCTTCTATTGATTCCCTGTAGTGTGTTTTTTTTATTTCGGTTAATGAATTCTTTATCTCTGGTTCTTTTTTATATTTTTTTATTTCTTTGTTAAGTTCTCACTGAAATCGTCTGCTCTTTTCTCCAATCCAGTGAGTATCTTTAAGACCATTACTTTGAACCCTTTATCAGGCATATTGCTTATTTCAGTTTCGTTTAGTTCTTTGGCTATGATTTTGTCATTTGGGATATATTCTTCTCTCTCATTTTGTGTTTCTTTTTATAGGGAGGTCAGTTGTATCTCTTGGTCATGAAAGTAGTAGTCTTGTGTAGAGAGCTTCCGTGGTAGCCTGCAGCACTATCTCCCTGGTCACCAGCACCAGGGGCTGTCCAGGGGTGTCTCCAACGTGGGCTCTGTGCACCCTACTATTGTGACTGAGTTGTGTTGCTTTTAGTCCAACTACCTGCAATTATCTGCTTTGCCGGCTGTGAGCACACCGGGCGGTGCTTGATCCTTGTGCTGTTGAGAGACCTGTCCAAGGCTACCCCGGGCTCTGTTGCTGGAATTGTGGGTGCACTGATGCGTGGGGTTATTTCCCCTTCTCCCCAGGGCAGGCATTCCTTTGGAGTGATCCGGTCCCTGCCTGGGCTGCTTGCAGGATTTGGTGGGACAGGAACTGCTTTGGAGAAATGCCTGCCTGTCGAGGCAGGCTGGTTGGATGGGGTGTGTCCACAGGGAAACACGGAGCAGGGCGTGTGGTGCGAGCAGGTTAGGTGCCGCGTATTAGAGCTGGTTCCTGAAAGTGTCCTGCGGTCTAGACTGGGGGAGGGGAAGAGAAATCGTATCTGCCATCGCTTTTGTTTCTGGAGAAATCTGAAAATATCTGCCCCTTCTCAGTGCACATTTTGAGACTAGTAAATAAATCTTTCACATATGTGCCAGGTACTTTTCAAACTGTTGCTTCAGTGCTGTATCTTTGGCCAAGTTGCTTATTAATGCTGGCTTTTAAGGGGGAGGGATCAGTTTCCTATTGCCCTCTGGCTCTCCCAGAGTTGAGCCTCACTGGTTTTCAAGGCCAGGTGTTATCAGGAATTGTCCTCCCAGCGCGAGTTCCCCATGCCTGTGGTACCAGGGGTGGGGTCTGATCCTCTTGCTTCTCTACTCAAATGGGTATCTCGCCCATCTGTGGTTAGTCTCATTGTGGTTTTGGTTCCCAGACTTGTCCTTTTTGATGAGGCTTCCTCTGTGAAACTAACTGCGGAAGGTCTGTTACGCCGGTCTTAAGATTGTGTTCAGAGCTAGTTGCACAGATGTAGTTGTCATCTCAGTAGGTCTATGGAAGAGGGTGAGCTCAGGATCCTTCTACTCTGCCATTTTCCCTGAACCTCAGGTTGACAGTTATTTTCTTTGAACATTTTGAATATGCCATCCCATTCCCTGAGAAGTTTCTGTTGAGAGATCCACCCATAGTCCTATGAGAGTCCCCTTCTATGTAACCTCTCTTTTCTCTTGCCGCTCTTAAAATTCTTTGTCTTTGACTTCTGACAATTATCACGTGTCTTGGTGCAGCCCTATTAGGGTTTAACATGCTCGTGGTCTTTTGAGCATCATGCATCTGCGTGTCCGTTTCTTTCTCCAGGTTGGGAAGTTTTCAGCCATTATTGCTTTAAATGTACTTTCTGTCCCTCCCTTTTTCGTGTCCTTTTCCCTTGTTCTTTTCCTTCTGGAATTCCCAAAATGCAAATATTGTTTCTTTTTGTGTGTCCCATAATTCTGTATATTTTATTCACTCCTTTTCATTCTTTTTGTTCCTCTGACTCAGTAATTTCCAGTCTCCTATCCACCAGCTCACTGATTCATTCTTCTGCATGACTCAGTCTACTTTTTGAAACTCTCTATTGAATTCTTCAGTATAGTTATGTAGTTTACAACTCTAAGGTTTCTGTTGGGGTTTTTTTTTTTTTTTTGGTGGTTTCTATTTCCTTATCAAACTTGTCTTGTTCATGCATTGCTTTCCTAATTTCCTTTAGTTGTCTGCGTTTTCTTTTAGTTCACTAAAGACAATCCGAATTTTTTTGACAATTCACAAATCTCCATTTCATTACTTATTTCTTGAGCTTTATTAGTTTCCTTCGGTGGTGTGATATTTATCTGATTTCTCTCATGATCCCTGATTCCTCATATTGGCATCTGCGTATTTGAGTACGGGGCTCCACTTGCAGACTTTACAGGTTTGCTTTGGCAGGGACAGTTCTCCACCAGTAAGCTCAGTAGGTTTCTGGGTATGTCTGCAGACAGACATGTTTTATTATGCAGACAGACTTGTTTTATTATGCTTCACATATACTTACAAATTGAAGGTTGTGGCATCCGTGTTGAGCAAGTTTACTGGCAGTTTTCCAACAGCATTTCCTCACTTTGTGTTTTTGTGTCACATTTTGGTGACTTTTATAATAACGAAACAGTTTGAAATGTTGTATTTGTTATGGTGATTAGTGATTACAATTCACCAATAGCTCAGATGGTTAGCATTTTTAGGATTTTTTAATTAAGGTGCTGCTTTTTTAGACATAATGCTGTTGCACGCTTAATAGACTTTTACATGCACTAGGAAACAAACTTCATTTGACTCACTTTATTGAAGTAGTCACTTTATTGTGGTGGCCTGGAATAGAACCTGCGCGATCTCCAAGGTATGCTTGCAAGGGTTTTGAGCAGGTGGGGCCTGCTATTATGGTCTATTTGGGGGTCCAACAAATGTTTAAGCTCAGAGGATGGGCGTATATGCTACTGGATGAGAATAATTGGATAGGACTGCTGGTTTCGTTCCCTACACACTTGAGGCTATAACCTGGGCTCTGCGGTTGTGTACATTTTTTTGTGCCTTGGTGCTATATTCAGAAGAAGATGGTACAATGAATTAGCTTCCCTGCCCTGACAGGGCAGCAGGCCAGGGCCTGCATAGCTTGTTGTTTGGGAGTCCAAATCAAGCTTGACTATGTGTACTAAGTTTCCTAGCCCGGATAGATCACCCATTTTATTCTGCAGCTGGGGGAAAGCATGGGCTATTCTCTCTGTTCAAGTGCTACTGCACATAGGGCTGTTGAATGTGCTCCACAGCTTCCCATGTGCTCTGGTTAGATTTCCTGGTTGGATAGGCTCAAGGCTGTGTTCAGCTATGAGTGAGCCGCAAATTAGGTTCCTGGCCCAGGCACCGTGGGAGAAGCAGCTCTAGAACTCAAAGTTCTTTGTTTTCTTAACTCAAGCTGACCCATACCCCAAGTTCCCTGGCCAAACAGAACCACTGGCCTTGCTCTACAAACTATTGACTGTCCTTCTCCACTGGGCCACACGGCTTTCAGTTTTTCACCAGCCCTTCTGGGTAGATGGGACTGGAAGACATTCTCCAGAGTGGGTGGGGCTGTGTCATTCTTCTTGCCTGATGGTGAGGGACTGTTCGAGGCCACTCTTAATTTCTCAAACAGGCTATCTGGTTAAGAGCTACCCTAAGCCTGGGCTAGGAATCCCCCTGCCTCTGTATAGTAGGGGAAGCTTCCATGCCTCATACTTTCAGCCTAGGGACAGTCAACTTCTAGTTGTCACCAGCCCTTCTGGTCAGATGGGGCACGAAGGCATTCTCCACACCTGGTTTGGCTGTGACGCAGCACCTTGTGTGAGTGGGGGTATACCAGGCCGCAGTGCTGGCAAAACTCTGTATTTGCAGATCTGCACCCTGCCAAGTTCCCGGGTCAGAATATACTGCTGGCTTGATTCTACAGATGAGCAGAGCTGCCGGTTGGGGTTACTATTGGGGCACTATAGGTATGAATTCCGTCTGCCAAGATCCATGTACCGGTGGTTGCGAGCCCCTTCCCCCTTCTCTGTTACTGTGGGATTCCCAGTGGCTGGGCCTCCCACTCCTTGTGGTATGAGATAAGAGAAGAGGCTCTCACAAAGCTGGGAGGTCTGGTCTTCTGAATGCAATAACAGACTCGGGGGAGACCTCTCCACATGGTGTGGTGCTGTCCTGAGGGCGGGACAATGTGGTCAGTATGTAGCCGTTTGTCTCACCCTTCTAAAGAAGTCTGTCTTGGTCTCTGCGGTACAAGGGCATGCTTTAGCCTCACCCCCACGTTCTAGGAGTCTCTCGTGGTGTCTTGTGGTTGAATAGATATTAGCTGTCCTTTTCATGGGGAGAGTAAAGTCAGGATTAACCTATTGTGCCATCTTCATGTCATTCCCCTGTATGATATTTTAATTATGGACTGACGGAAAAAAAGGACCTAGATTAAATATTTGAACTAGGTGAGAGCCAAATTACTATGTCACACAGCCCGAATGAAAATTTCACAGTGGTTTGGTAAAAAGTAGTAAAAAATCAAATCACTACAAGACATAAAGTGATATAGGCATGCTAAATACTCAGAAAAAGCTAGACTTAGGAATAGTCATTACTATGTTCACATTTAGAGGACTGATCTCTTTTGGAATGCCTCACCCTTCATATGAAATTAATTACTATTGTGAATTGGAATTTTATTGGCTATATAAATATGTTTTTAATTTGTAAATATGTTTCAGTTTTATAGGTGTATAAAGCCTATGAGGATCAGTTTATTTTTAGCATTATGATTGTCCATATTTAACTAGCCATTAAAATAAAAGTAAGTCAACACCTGGGGAAATGTTTACCTTTCCGTGGGATTCACATATTGTTCAAGTTTGGGGAAAAACAAAAATACCTCTCTTCTGAGAAATACATGGTTTGGAGTATTCCAGAACCACCTAAGGCAGGGGTGGTGACTTGACATCACTGAATCCAGAATAACACTAGTTAAAATTTTTCCTTCATTATAGCTGCAAAATTAGGTGGCACAAAGTTTGAGATGCGAGTGAACAATGCCAACTATTTTTTCTATAAGATTGAAGAATTCCTATTAGACCAATCTTTAATGTTTTAAAATTCTTCCTTGAATCATATTCACCTATAATAATACAGCAAATATCCATGAGACCATGTACCACATGCTGTCAAATTTAGGAGGTAGAGCATTATTTCGTATATGACAAAAATGTGGCTCAGAGGGATTAAGCTGTTCAAGGTCACATAGGAAGAAGTATGGTGACTCTTAATTGTCTTATCTTTTCAGGGACCACACCAGCTCTTTCTGATCATATGCTTCCTTCTATCCTGAAATTTACTTAGACAAACTGATCTTTGTCCAGGGTCTTTTCTGTGTAGCAAAACGCTTAAGCAATCTCTCCTTTAATCAGGTACCACTGACCTACCACAGGACTTGAGTTTTGAGTCTTTTTAGTTTCTCAAATAGTTTCACATTTACCTTTCTTTTTAAGATTCATAGTGCATATTTATAATACTATAAGGGCATCTAAAATATACCGTTTGTAAATAAATAAACAAAATATACCCTTTCTGACTTTAAGCAGGCAGAATAACCTGAGAGAATTTTAGTTGTCGCAAAGAAAATTGCAACGATAGAACATCAGGGATATTGAGAATTCAAGTTAACCTTCTTATAACAGCTCTTTCTTTTGTATCTAGGGGCTTTTTTAAAAAAGGGCTTATTTGAGTAGTAAAACACTGGACTTTTTCCAAGATAGTAAAGAAAGTTTGTAAAGGTGGTCAAACAAGTTTTATAATGTACTTGCTCTTTTTTCCTTACTCATTGATTGTCAAGTTTAATTGGAAATTGCAATCAAAGATTTGCCTACGGTTTTAAAGTCATCAACTTTATAAAATAAACTGTCACAATTAAGATGAAAGGAAAGGCAAATACTTTTTGGAGGAGACAAAGCTAAAACAAAAAACTTTAAATGTTATTTCTGTGTTTGAAAACCTAATCAAAAATTCTTTTCCTCCTGTTACATTTTATTTTTTTAAATTTTATTTATTATTTTTTTTTGGATTTAGAAGTATTTTTTTTATTATGTTAGTCACCATACAGTACATCCCCGGTTTCCGATGTAAAGTTCGATGATTCGTTAGTTGCGTATAACACCCAGTGCACCGTGCAATACGTGCCCTCCTTACTACCCATCACCAGCCTATCCCATTCCCCCACCCCCTCCCCTCTGAAGCCCTCAGTTTGTTTCCTCCTACATTTTAATTGACACCCTTGATCTTAGGCCTATTTTAGTTTAGTGCATGAAAATCCTAAAGCAAAGCTTGGTATTTTCAGCAGTTAAAGATTTTTGATGTCATTTACTTCCATTACTTACATTGTAAAGATGTGACTGTCTTATACCATGAAGGCTGCATTGTTACCCTTCATAATATAAAATATATGAAGCATGTTATAAAGATTTTCTGAAGCAAATAGATTTGAAATGAATAGAAGCTTTAGTAATACATATTCCCCTGCATTTAAAAAGAAAACATATTGAATGAATTTTTAATAGATTTCTATTTAAAAATACTCTCTGTACTGGCTCCACTTAATTTAAATAATATTTTAAAAGGGAAAACAAAGACAGGTATTCATTTTTACCAAAATACTTTCAAAAATATTTCTGACACTTTTCAATGAAGTTATATATCATGTAGGGAAGGGAACAAACCAGGTTGATACTAATTTCAGTCATTTTAGTGAAGTCATAAATTTTAAGCCATGGAACTTGAAATGTAATACTTTATAAAACACTTTGTGGAACGTTATGAAAAGCTGAATACAACAGCACTGTGTCATAAGATAATTAGCTTCATTTTACACTTTTTATATTTAATGGGGAGTTAACAGCCTCCCTACCACTTTTACCTTCACTCCAGTATGGGTGGAGAAATTACATTCCTGCAGGAAAGTGTGAGAATGTTTAATTGGCACAAACTTTTGGAAGACAATTTAAAATATTTTCTTGCAGTGGTGGGGAAATTTATACATGACCACCCATAGGCATAATTTGCTCTAACTCTTAATCCCTCTTAGAAGAGGCAGTATCTGGGGACATCTATTAAACTTACCCAAAGTAACTGGACATCCCCCAAGGTTTAAAAGCTGTTTCAGGTGAGCTCAGGTTCTTTGTCATTAAATGGTCAGAATTTTCAGGTTCATTTCACTTCCTCTTCCCCATTTCCATAGATAACATCTGGACATAGGGAAAATTTGTATAGCATTATGGAACTAGCAAGGGGGGGGGGCTATCGGGGTCAAGAGATATCTTTCTCTGTGAATACCTATTGACCTCTGGTTGAGATAGAGCTCGTCTTTCCTGGTTCTTCCCTCTTCTGCTGTTGAAGGACAATCAGCCAGTTCTCCTTTCTTGCTAAGCTTCCCATCTTGGTTCTTGTCAGATGTGGCTTATGCTCTGATACTTGTTGGTATCCTCCATCTAGACTTCAGAGAACCATGCTGACTTAACTCTTACATACCTTCCACTCTCTCCACAGGGTCTCATGGGATCTTCTGTGAGCCTCTTTTATGTCGGTGAAAACTGTGGGAAAATGAAGGAGGGGAACTTCTCAGACTCTTAAGAAATACATATCAGCACTCCTGCTCTATTACAGTCACTCTAGCTTAATACTGAGAAACTGTGAAGCTATTTTCCCCCAGAGTTCCTAAGGGGAAAAGATAAAAAGACGTCATATGCTTTTAGTTTCCCCCTTTTACAATTATCAATACTACTTTGTCCCTTTCTATTCACCTACCTCTTCCACTTAAACGTGGGACCAGGGTTTAGGGAATGGGGCACTGAGTATTATTTCAGTGACGCAGACACTATCTTCAACATATTTCATCCTTTTCGGCTCTTTTCATGTTCCTTCCAGCACTGTAAAAAAAAATTTCCCCATTCATGTGTGCCAGGAACTTACCTTAAATTATATTCTGTCTTCTCTATTCTGTGGATTATAATAAATCTCTGTACTCAGATCCAAGGTTTGTTCTTCATATGTAAAGGAAAGTTTTCAAAATCTGAAACTCTCAAAAGCATCTTGGTTAAAACAGTAGTCTTTCCCTCTGTGTCCTAGAAACTCAAAATGCTAACCTCTAGCTGAGCAATGGCTTCTTTTTCAAGGCAGTGCCCAGTATCCACCAGAAACAACGAATTCAATCAACTCAGTAGGTGAGGAACCTCAAGCATACGAGACCTGGGGCGCCTGGGTGGCACAGCGGTTAAGCGTCTGCCTTCGGCTCAGGGCGTGATCCCACGTTATGGGTTCGAGCCCCACATCAGGCTCCTCTGCTATGAGCCTGCTTCTTCCTCTCCCACTCCCCCTGCTTGTGTTCCCTCTCTCGCTAGCTTTCTCTATCTCTGTCAAATAAATAAATAAAATCTTTAAAAAAAAAAAAGAATACGAGACTTTCAGAAATACAAAATTTGAGAGGTTATATATTTTTTGAAATGTCAAAGTTGCATTGCTAATAATATCTATTCACAATTTTTGCCTTGATGTACTTACAAAAGTATCCATACACACAAGCCCAAAATAAATATACAAGGATGTTCACTGCAGCATTGTTTGTGATAACTAAATATTGGAATCAAGTAAAATAGCTATAAATTGGTGACTAACATGTTACATCCACAAAATGCAATAATATACAATAATTAGAAAGAATGAAGTAGATATAGATGTGATAGTTGACAGTATATCAAAGAATGTTAATTTAAAAGCAATTTTAATAAAATGTGTACAGTATGCACCAAACCGTTTTCCTCTGGGAATGGTATAATCAGGGATTTTCAGTTTCTCTATTATATATTTTTACAATGTTGGCATTTATGGGTAACTATCTCAAACCAATAGGCAATATCCCACTTACTGGTGAAATCCTAGTGGCATTTTTATTAAATCCAGGAAGAGAACGATAGGCATGTCATTACCTAGTATGTCTTTCAGAATGAATTAGATGTAATAATACTAAAAGGCAGAATTATTAGAAGGGTAAAAAATAAATTCAGTATTTATAAATGATATATTTGCTTATACTACTAAATAGAATTAACAGACAAGCTATTAAAACTAAAACGAGTTCAATAAAGTCATTAATTATAAAACAAGAATATGAAAATCAATAGCTATGCTGTAAAACAGCATTATACAATTACAAAATAAGCCACGCAGACTGTCGACAGAGTACATAAACTCTGGAAATAAAATTAAGGAATTAAGAGAACACGTGAAAGTTTTAGAAAAGAATATTTTGAAGAGAAATATGAACACATGAAGATAAAACCATAATACATTCTATATTACTAGATGAGAATTTGTTAGATTAAAAAGATGTCCAATAGCAACTTGATGTACATTTGGATTATTTCCAAATTAATTTAAAGATTAAATGTACTTCTAACAATATCACACTGATGTATATGAACATACGAAAAATAAATCAATCCCAAGACCGAGTTAGTAACTCTTCAGTATGGTAAACAAAATCCTTAATGATTTGCCCCTAACTTAATTTACCTCTCCTTTCCTCAGGCACAAACATGTTCATTACCAAATAATATAATACAGTTTATTCAAACCTATGTGGCACCTGGTATACATTAGGAGCATAAGCAATAAAATTAAGTTTGGTGGATAGAGAGTTCTATGGCAAGTGCTTTACATGCATTATTTCGTTTGATCTACACATTAATCCTGTAAGGGATAACATTTTTGTTTCCGAGATTAGCAAACAGATTTTAAAAGATGCCTAAATTCATACTACTTGTAAGAAGAGAAGCCAGAATTCAAAGCCTTTAGTTATATTGCTTTCTTTATTTTTTTAAAGGTTTTATTTTTTTGTCAGAGAGTGACAGAGAGAGAGCACAAGTAGGGGAAACTGCAGGCTCCCTGCTGAGCAAGGAGCCTGAGGTGGGGCTCGATCCCGGGACCCTGGAATCACGACCTGAGCCAAAGGCAGACACTCAACTGACTGAGCCACCCAGGCATTCCCAGTTATATTGCTTTCTTTAAATAGAAAATTAAATATGGCCTTCAAGGTTTATATATTTCAGAAAATTGTGGCACAGCCATATGATTGAATATTAGGTAGCCTTTAAGATCTTTACGAAAACATTTATGTTGTGTGAAAATGCTTATAATGCTGATTAAAATAAGTGGAATAACTATTACAGGAAGCTATTGCAAAAGTGAACACATTTTCCACAATTTCTACTTATAATCATGCATTTCAAAAACAACATTCACAACTGACATGAATTATAGGGGGAAAAAACCCCAAAGTAGGGATTTTATATAAGAAAAATCTATAAAACCTGAAGATTTAAAAAATATATATGTAGGATGCCAGAATATCCACTTCTATCCTTGAAATGTTAACTGATATAGGAATTGCCCTTCGGCCATAACAACTAGAAAACCAGACAAAAATATATAAAACAATGGTTTTAAGATATTGCACAATGCGTAGTGCAGCACTGTGATCTTTGAGAAAAGGAAATCAAACAAAATAGGCCCAATCATTGCCCAGCCTCTTTCCTAAAGAAGGAAATCAAGCAACGTCCTGTGGCTTTGCTGAGTTGAGGAGACAATGATAAGCATTTGAGAAAACTATGGCGGCTACAATGTGTAGGCAGAGTATTGGAGAGGAATGAGATGCAGAGAGAAACCTCTCAGCTTCAGAAGAGACCCCTTGAGTCTATGATTAAGTACTAAACTGTACATGTGTTGGGTAAAATTTCATGAGGCCAGAGAAAGTAACACCAGGGAAGAGTGGGCTGAGTAATGTATGGTGTGGTCATTACCATTAGAGCAACTGCCCATCGATTTCTCCTGTTCCTCACATTTTTTTTAAATTTGTAGAGTGAGGAGACAAATAATTGTAGTTTTCTCGAAGGATAGGCAAAGTTTATTGAACACTTTTCTTTTTTATCAAATTATGGGTGCTATTGCAGAAATATTTGATGTTATTTGCCTTTTCTAGTCATAGGCATTCATGGAGCCCAATGTTAGACACTGAAGTGTTTTATTTTTAATATCCTAGTCAGTTCTCTGGTTGAATGCAAATTCCATGAAGGCAAGTACTCAGTTTTGTTCATCTCTGTGTTCACTATGCCTAGAACTGGGACCGTCTTAGTAGTCTAGGTAAAGATGATTATGTCGTGGGGACTAAAAAAATATATATAATACATATGTGGTTTATGTTCTATGTATTTATATGCATGCAGATATATATAAAAGCAGTTTTGCTTTTATATAACTGTCTTCTGCTTTCATATACCAGAATTTTTTGTAAAGGCTTGAGGAGGCCACATTCCCAAGACAAAAGAGAAAAGAGGGTTGCAGTTAATCAAGGATTGATTTCTTTGAAGGTGCTTCTCTATAAGCATTTTCAAGTGTGAAATGTATGGAGTAAATTTTTGTTTTTTAGTAAATGTACCCTAGAATTCTGTAAATAGAACTCTTACTACTTTTTAGACCTCACATTTTTTTGTATCGCGGTGATATATCTAGTTATTACCAAAGCTGCGTATACTTTACGTCAGCCGTATCTATCCTCTGTCGCTGCTATAATACAAGATAGGCTTCTGCACAGCAGGCGAAGTTGCCACAAACAGCAGGATTGAGTGGTGGTGACTGATGGGTCACCCCTGCTATCAAGAGTAATCAAGCACTACCAATTGTCTTCTCCTGGTTAAAGCCTCACAGTTTCAGTTTTGTAACTATAGAAATCGGATGAAAATTAATGAGAATTTCTGGCATTTACAATCAATACCAGTTGTAACAGCTGAATCAGAATCTGTGTTAGCCGTCAAAAAAGAAAAACCAGGTGTGTGGTATCTAGCTTTAGACATACTATGGATCACCTCTGTCTCTCTCTCTGTCTCAGGCCTGACCTTGCTCTTCCCTGTTCCTGTAAACTCCCAGTTCTCCGTTCCCATAGAAGAGAGTCTGGGAACATCCACCAACCACTGTCCTAGCTCCGGCTCTTTTGCATTTAGAATCATGAGAATTCGAAATCGTCAAATTGGTAAAAACAAAAAAAAAACAAAAAAAACCTTGAATTATAATTTTTTCAAAAATTATCTAATTAACATACTCATTACCTATATTGGCATTTTCATCTAGTTAATGAAACTAATAGATCTATGAAGTCTGATTTTACACTAGGACAAGTTTTCTTAGCAAACTGTTTTATTTGTCATTGTCAGTATCCCAAGAGCATTTAATATCCATGAGAGTGGAGACCACATAATGCCATTCTGGCGTTTAGCACAGTGCCCGTCTAATGCTAGGTACAAAGTAACGTTTGTTGAACTGTCCTGAGCATAACACCCACTGTTCTTTCACCATCATGATTCCCATTTAACCCTTTACTTCCAAACCAAATTTAGCAGTCATTTCAATGCATTGGTTGCAATAATCTTTCGGATGATAAATTAGGCACATTCAAGATCATGATTACCTAATTTGCCGTCCTTTCCTGATTAAATGAGGGAATATGTGTCAGCAGAAGGAAGCTTTTATTTATGTTTTCACCAGATCTCAAGTGATTTTTATTATTATTTAAATTCAAGTTAGTTAACATACAGTGTATCATTAGTTTCAGGGGTAGAATTTAGTGATTCATCTGTTGCACGTAACATCCAGTGCTCATTACATCAAGTGCCCTCCTTAATGCCCACCTGTGCTCCAGCAACCCTGTTTGTTCCCTATAGTCAAGTGTCTCTTATGGTTTTTTTCCCTACAGTCAAGTGTCTCTTATGGTTTGCCTCTCCGTTTTTATCTTATTTTTCCTTCCCTTCCCCTATGTTCATCTGTTTTGTTTCTTAAATTCCACATATGTGTGAAATCATATGGTATTTGTCTTTCTCTGACTGACTTATATCCCTTAGCTTAATACCCTCTAGTTCTATCTACATCCTTGCAAATGGCAAGGTTTCATTCTTTTTCATGACTAATATTCCATTGTATCTGTGTACCACTTCCTCTTTATTGATTCATCTGTCGATGGACATCTGGGCTCTTTCCATAGTTTGGCTACTGTGGGCATTGCTGCTATAAATTTTGGGGTGCAGGTGCCCCTTTGGATCACAACATTTGTATCCTTTGGGTAAATACCCAGTAGTGCAATTGCTGGGTCATAGGGTAGCTCTATTTTCAACTTTTTGAGGAACTTCCACACTGTTCTCCAGAGTGGCTGCACCAGTTTGCATTCCCAACAGTGTAAGAAAGTTCATTTTTGCTTTTGTTTCCCTTGCCTCTGGAGACGTGTCTAACAAGAAGCCGCTGCGGCCTAAGTCAGAGAAGTTGCTGCCTGTGTTCTCCTCTACGATTCTGATGGATTCCTGTCCCAGGTTTAGGTCTTTCATCCATTTGAGTGTATTTTTGTGTATGGTGTAAGAAAGTGGTCCAGTTTCATTCTTCTGAATGTAGCTGTCCAATTTTCCCAACACCATTTGTTGAAGAGACTGTTTTTTCCCCCATTGGATATTCTTTCCTGCTTTGTCAAAGATTAGTTGACCACAGAGTTGAGGGTCCATTTCTGGGTTCTCTATTATGTTCCATTGATCTGTGTGTCTGTTTTTGTGCCAGTACCATGCTGTCTTCATGACTACAGCTTTGTAATACAGCTGGAAGTCCAGAAGTGTGATGCCTCCAGCTTTGGTTTTCTTTTCAACATTACTTTGGCTATTCGGGGCCTTTCCTAGTTTCATACAAATTTTAGAATTATTTGTTCCAGCTCTGTGAAATATGCTGGTGTTATTTTGATATGGATTACATTGAATGTGTAGATTGCTGTAGGTAGTGTAGACATTTTAATAATATTTTTTCTTCAAATCCATTAGCATGGAATGTTTATCTTTATGTCTTTCTCAATTTCTTTCCTCAGTGTTCTATAGTTTTCAGAGTACAAGGTCTTTTACCTCTTTGGTTAGGTTTATTCCTAGATATCTTACGGGTTTTGGTACAATTGAAAATGGATTGATTCCTTCTCTTTCTACTGTTTCATTGTCAGTGTATATAAATGCAACAGACTTCTGTGTATTGACTTTATATCCTGTGAGTTTCCAGCAATTTTTTGGTGGAGTCTTCTGGGTTTTCTACATAGCATATCATGTCGTCTACAAAGAGTGAAAGTTTGACTTTTTCTTTGCTGATTTGGGTGCCTTTTATTTCTTTTTGTTGTCTGATTGCCAAGGCTAGGACTTCTGGCACTGTATTGAACAACAGTGGCGAGAGTGGACATCCCTGTCATGTACCTGGTCTTAGGGGAAAAGCTCTTAGTTTTTCCCCTTTGAGGATGATATTAGCTGTGGGTCTTTTGTATATGGCCTTTATGATGGAGAGGTATGTTCCCTCTATCCCTACTTTGCTGAGGGTTTTTACCAAGAAACGATGCTGTATTTTGTCAAATGCTTTTTCTGTACCTATTGAGTGGATCATATGGTTCTTATCCTTTCTTTTATTAATGTGATGTATCATGTTGATTGATTTGTGGATGTTGAACCACACCTATGACAATTTTTTATGGTATTTCATAAGACAGAATTCTACCTATATAGACATAATCAGATGTAAATAATGAGCTATTCTCTCTGGTCATAACGGATAGCATAATTTTTTGAGGTATAATTGACATTAGTTTCAGGTATACAACAATGATTTGACCTATGTATACACTGCAAACTCACCATTAATAAATCTAGTTACCGTCTGTCTCCACATAAAGTTAGCACAGTATTATTGACTATATTCCCTATGCTGTAGATTGCATCCCCATGACTTGTTTATCTTGTAATTGGAGGATTTTACCTCATGATCCCTTTCACTCTTTTTGCTCCCTCCCATCACCATCTGGCAACCACTAATCTGTTTTCTGTATCTATGAGAATGTGTTTTAAGATTCCACATATAAGAAAGGCACCTGGGGGGTTCAGTCGATTAAGCATCCAACTCTTGATTTCAGCTTAGGTCATGATCTCAGAGCTGGGGGATTGAGCCCAGCTTTGGGCTCCACACTGGGCATGGAGCCTAAGATTCTCTCTCCCTCTGCCCCTCCCCCCTAAAAAAGTAAAGAGTCCACATATAACTGAAATCGTACAGTATTTGTCTTTGGCTTATTTCACTTAGGTGTACCTTGAGGGTATTATACTATGTTGTAGCAAAGGGCAGGATTTCATTTATTATGACTAAGTAGTATTCCATTATATATATATACCATATGTTTGTATATAGTATATGTACATTATATATAGCATTCTGTTATTTGCATACATATATTACATATATATATATATATATGTAATCACATCTTTATCCATTCATCTATTGATGGACACTTAAGTTGTTTCCATATCTTGGCTATTGTAAATAATGCTGCAATGAAACTAGGGGTACATGTATCCTTCTGAATTATTTTTATTTTCTTCACATAGATATTCCAGTAGTGGAATTGTTGGATCATATGGTATCTTTATTGTTTTCCATAATGGCTGCACCAATTTACATTCACATCAACTGTGCGTGAGGGTCCCCTTTTTTCCACATCCTTATCAACACTTGTTATGCCTTGTCTTTTGATAATCGCTTTTCTGAGGGGTGTGAGGTAATATCTCATTGTGACTTTAATTTGCATTTCCTTGATGATTAGTAATATTGATCATCTCTTCATGAGCCTTTTGGCTATCTGTATGCCCCCCTTTTTGGAAAAATGCCTATCCAAATCCTCTGCCTACTTTTAAATCAGATTTTTTTGTTGTTATTGAACTGTAGGAGTTCTTTACATATTTTTGGATACTAACCTCTTATTAGATATATGATTTGCAAATATCTTTTCCCATTCAGTAGGTTGCCTTTTCAGCTTATTGATGGTTTTCTTTGCTGTGCAGAAGCCTTTTTAATTTGATGTAGTCCCATTTGTTTATTCTTGCTTTTGTTTCCCTTGCCTTTGGAGACAGATCCAAAGTTGCTGTGTTTTCTTCTAGGAGTTTATGTCTTTAATTCATTGAGTAAATTTTTATATATGGTGCAAAATATTGGTCCAATTTTCCCAATACCATTTATTGAAGAGACAGGCCTTTCCCCTTTGTATATTCTTGCCTTTATCAAAAATTAATTGACTCCCTCTCTCCATATAGATAGATTTCTGGGCTCTCTATTCTTCCGTTGTTCCACGTGTCTGTTTTGTGCCAATACCATACTGTTTTGATTACTATAGCTTTGTAGTATAGTATGAAATCAGGGAGTGTGTTACCTTTGGCCTTGTTCTTCTTTCTTAAGATTGTTTTGACTACTTAGGGTCATTTGTAGTTCCATATAAATTTTAGAGTTGTTTTAGTTCTGTCAAAATGCCACTGGAATTTTGATAGGAATTGCATTGAATCTGTAAATTGTTTTGGATAGTAGGGACATTTTAACAATATTCTCCCAATTCATGAGCATAGATACCTTTCCTTTTGTGTCATCTCCAACTTCGTTCATCAATGTCTTCTAGTTTTCAGTGTACAGATTTTTTACCTCCTTGGTTAAGTTTATTCCTAGGTATTTTATTATTTTCTTGATTTCCCTTTAGATAGTTCATTATTAGTACATAGAAATGCAATAGATTTTTGTATCCCAGCATTCACCTCACTCTAGTTCTAAACAATATACTTGTACATTTTCTACTGCATTATGAGACAAATTTTAGTACCCTTGATGCCCCTCCTCATTTATCATGAACAACCTTGTCATTTTCCCCAAGATAAATTTAAATTTCTAATTAAATTGTTTTTTGATTACTTAGTCTCCTCTTCTGTTATTTCTTTCAAAGTAGATAGAGCCCCATTTGGGTTGCTCTTGGTCTTGTTTCCCGCTATTTACTCCACGCACAAAAGGTGACATATTTAACACATAAATTCAGAAAAATAAAGGAACATTTTCTACTGTTATCTGCCTTTCTTTCTCTTCAGAATGAGCTATCCATAGGAAGCACTGTCTGCCAGTGCTCCTTCAGGTATACTTTGCTCTTCAATGGGAAGAGGCCCGCCCTATCCAATGTTGCTTGTGTGTGTGTGGGTGAGCGTGCCTGGGATTTAGTTAAGAGGTCTATTTTACTCTTACACCAAGCTATATCCTCTACATTTATATTTCTCAATTTGTTTAGATTCCATGTAGGAAAAAGGGGTATTTATTCGACTCCCTCAAAGACATCAGTAATATGATCTTTTATTTTCCTAGAGTCTTCCTTTTGGGGGCCTTATCATCTCCTGTTCCAATTTGGACTGGTTACTCTCTAGGCCTATTGCACAGTTTTCATCTTGGAACTTTCTTTTGGGTCTGTCCATTGTGATCTCATTGTTTCTTGGATCCCATTTCTCCCTCATGGTGTATCCTTTACTTTGGTAGAACACATTCTTAAATAACTTCCTGAAAATAATACCTAAAATATAAATTTTTTAGACTTCAAAATTTATTTATTGTATCTTTTTTTAACCAGGAGAATGGAATTTTACATGAGAAATTGTTTTCCCTAACCATTTTGAAAGTGTTTTTCTAGTCTAAAAAATCCAACACCATTCAGATTCCCCATCCTTTAAAGTTACCTAACTTTTTTTTTTTTTACCTGAAACTGCAATACTAACATCCACTCATCCCAAATTTGTTCAGGTATTTACCCCATCCTCAGTTTCGTAAGAGTTTAAGACAATCAGCAGATGGGATATTCTCCTATCTGCCAATTTGGTCCCAGAAATGGTTATGTGACATTAACTACTGCATCAAACTGAAGCAAAGGACGTCAAGTACATTACTGGAAAGGGTCCTAACCCTCCTTCTGAATGTAAATCATAAAATCTGTAGCCTTCATTGCTACTGCTAACTATCTTGTGAACATTAAAGAAACCAGATTTAGGGAGATCCAAAGGAAGAAGGGAAGAGCAGACAGAAGTGGGGTCCTTGTCTTCAACTGAGCTTCTGGTCATACTATTACTGGAGACTACACTACACCTATATTATATTTTATTAAGAATTTTTATGAATTAACTGCAGGTGGATTTTTATCTTCTTGAAATTGTATGCAAAATACTATATTTATGTATATAGTCTCCATTTTTCCTGAGAAATATCTGATTTGCTAGTCCAGTGAATGGACGGCTTTGTGGCTATCAGTTTAAAATAACATCACAAATCTTACTCCTTTTGTAAATTAACTTAAAGAAAGTAGAACGGAAGAATCCTCAATAATGAAATTAAATTTACTTTGTGTGCCAAAGTCTCATCTAAGCTGTCACTGTACTGTGTGATGTGTCATGATAAATAATATTCTATGTATTTACTTAAGATTTTAATGAAAAAAAAAAGAAAATGAAACAGTTTTAATGGAAAATCTTTGCAATTAGTTTCCAAAATAGCTTCCTAAATTGCTCAGTTTCGAGAATATTTTTGGCAAAGTGATGTATTATAGTAAGTACAATAATAGTTCTAAAAAAAACCCTTACAATCTTTCACTTTACCATTTAAAATTGCTATTAAGTTAATGTTGGCATCATTTCAAACAAGCCATCTTTAAATAGTTTGCTTTATATATATATACTTTTTCTTATAAACTTGTTTCGTCAGAATGCCATGTTCTTGGGCCTGCAGCTGGCTTCATATTGGAACTGCTCTAGTAAGAGCTCTCTAGTTATTCCCAGAACCAAAGAATTATAATTTTCATAGGAAGAAGTAACTTAATCCATCAATTATCCTCTTTCCTGTGTCTTCAATTTCTTTCCTCCTATCCTGGCATCCTTTCCTCAGTTTAGAAACATATTTAGAGCTCCACTGTTTGAAGAAAATCCTTCTAAACGCCACCTCTTTCTCCATTCACTGCAAATTCCCTTCTTTGACATATAGGCAAATTGTTTGAAAAGTATTCTCCTGAATGCTGATTATAAATAAGTGAGGAGAGGGGCACCTGGCTGGCTTACTCAGAAAAGCATATGACTCTTGATCTTGGGGTTGTGAGTTTGAGTTCCATGTTGGGTGTAGAGATTACTAAAAAAAAGTAACTTTAAAATAAATAAGTGGGGAGAGGAAGGTGGTCAAAGGCACAGGATTGTAACCTGGGCTGAACTTTAAGACCTAAGAGCAGGAGCAGGTGAAAGGGTGGAATATGTCTATATTAAGTGGTTTTTTAAATTTAAATTCAATTAGCCAACATATAATACATCATTAGTTTTTTTTTAAAGATTTTATTTATTTATTTGACAGAGATAGAGACAGCCAGCGAGAGAGGGAACACAAGCAGGGGGAGTGGGAGAGGAAGAAGCAGGCTCATAGCGGAGGAGCCTGATGTGGGGCTCGATCCCAGAACGCCGGGATCACGTCCTGAGCTGAAGGCAGACGCTTAACCGCTGTGCCACCCAGGCGCCCCAGTACATCATTAGTTTTAACTGTTAAGAGAATGAGGCTCTAGTGTTATATAGACCTGTCTTCAAATTTCAACTTTATCAAATTCCTACCAAGACACTGGAGAAGTGATTTAACCTATATCAGCTGCCATTTCCTTATGTGAAAATGAGGGAATAATAGTACCTACCACATAATGTTAGAACCAGAATTTAGGTTGATCATCTAAGAGCTTAATAAATGTTATTTGCAATTACTACTATTATCAGAAACTGATACTATGAATGTGAAGCTAAATAAAACCTGAAGGACAACATTCCAGGGCAAAACAGATACTGAGGGCCAGTTAATTTGAACAAATGAAGAAAATAAGCCAATAGGAAAAATGGAGGCAGCAGCTAGAAACTACAAGATAGAACACACTGCATTTGGTTGACGGAGATGGAGGAAGCTGAAGATACAACAGGACATACAGCCACAATGAAGAAGTACATGTAAAATAGCTGTATAAACCACCATCATTTATACCCTCCTCCCACAATGGGAGCAGTTCAGGGATTAATACTGCTGGTAAAATTTTCTGTTTGGGAGTGAATATGACATGATGGATTACCATGACCCTTTCTTCAATCTATACATTTAATAATGCACTCGGCAATGAAATGGCCATGGTGTTTTCCTGGGTCAAGCATCACTTATGTGATGTTTCTAATCACCAGGAAAGTTAGAGTGTAGGATGGAGCTCTTGGTGTCAAGAAGTAGCATTGATTGGTCATAAAGTATAGTAAAAATGAGAGGAGGAGTGGAGAAAAGTAATTGTTAAGCATTGGATGGAGAAGAACAAAAACTTGTCACTCACACTACACATTCTGGAAGGTGTAGAAATTTAGTTAATCTTCCCTAGCATCTATTTGTACATTTCTGTGTGATGGATGCATTCTTTGGAGGGTGTTAAAAGCACTACAAAACCAGGTGAATCATATCTTTTCCTTTGATAGATTTAATACTATGAAGATTATGAATTGGCTTGATTGTGATTATTTTACAATGTATAGCATTTTCAATTTGTACACTTTATTTTTTTATTTTTATTTTTATTTATTTGACAGAGACAGCCAGTGAGGGAGGGAACACAAGCAGGCGCCACCCAGGCGCCCCCAACTTATACACTTTAAATATAAACAATTAGAAGACATTTATGCTCCAGAGCATAGTTGAAAACAATGATGCAATCCTGGCCTGTAATTAGTGGAGTTTAACCACCAAGCTTGTTTAGGGAAAGAGTAAATGAGGGCCCTATCTGTATCCCTGTCATCAACTAACCGAAGTTATGCCACACAGAGAAGCAACAGCAGAGGCTTAACACTATGTGTGTCTGGGGGGGGGTGGAGGGAAGGAACAAACCTCTCTAAACTAATGTGCCCATCACTAAACAAATAAAAATAAGCCTCAGAATGAGGGACCAATATTTAGAATTGCAACATTGTCTAAAATGTCCAGTTTCCAACAAAATTTATAAGGCATGCAAAGAAATAGTAAACTATGACCCAGACACTGAAATAAAAGGAGGTAACAAAAACTGTCTGTGGGAGTTATGAGATGTCAAACAAAAAAACATTTCGGTACAGCCATTATAAATATGTTCACAGAACTAAAGATAAACATAATTAAAGAAGTAAAGGGAAGTAGATGAGATGTCAAACCAAGAATATCAATAGATACAAATTTTAAGAATACAACCAATGCAAATTTGAGTTGAAAGTGATACTAGCTGAAATAAAAATTCATTAGAGGAGCTCAGCAATAGATTTGAACTGGCATAAAAAAAAGAATTACCAAACATGAAGATAGATCAATAGATCTTATTCAAGCCAAAGGATAGAAAGAAAAAAGAATGAACACAAAGGAACAGACCCTAAGAGAAATGTGGGACATCATTAAACATACCAACATACATATAATGGGAGCACAGGAAGGAGAAAGAGAGTAAAAGGAAAAGAATTGATGGCTGGATAGATCCCAAATTTACTGAGAATAATGTACACACTCAGGAAGCTTAAGGTACTATAAACACAAAGAGACCCACAGGTAGACACATCATAGTAAAAATGCTGACTGTCAAAGACAAGGAGAAAATATTGAAAGCAGAAGATAAATGATATATCTACAAAGGAACCCTGATAAGGTTAACACCGGAATTCTCAGCAGAAACAAGTTAGGCCAGCAGGATAATGTATTTAAAGTGCTCAAAGAAAGAAATCTGCCAACCAAGAATCCTATATCCAACAAAATTATTGATCAGAAATGAAAGCTAATAAAAAAATATGTTGCTAGCAGACTCACCTTATAAATAATTCCAAAGAAATTTCTTTAGAAATTTAGTTTGAAAACAAATGATTCCAGACAGCAATTTCAATCCATATAAACAAAGTACACTGGTAAATAAAATTATATAAGTACAAAAGAGAATATAAATTCATGTTTTCCTTGATTTTAAAAGCAATTATATAAAATAATATGCATATAGCATCTCTTTGGGCCTGTCACGTATATAAATGCAGTGTATGTGTAATATGTTTACCAAAACACTACAAAGGAAGTGGATGGGAATGAAGCTGTAATAGGCTAAGGAAATAACAGAGAGTAAAGCAAAAAGTATAATAATGTTATATTTTTGAGGATGTGGAAAAATTAGAGCCCTCACACATTATAGGTGAGAATGTTAAATGGTATAGAAACTTTGGAAAGCAGTCTGGCAATTCTTGAAATGGTTAAACATAGAATTAGCAAATGACCCAACAATTCTGTATGAAAACATATGCAAAAACTTATATACAAGTGTTTATAGAAGCATTCATTATCCATAATGGCCAAAGTTAGAAACAACCCGAATGTCCATCAGCAGACAAATGGATAAACAAAAAGTGGTCTATCCATACAATATATTATTTAACCATAAAAAAGGAATGAAGTAATGATATATGCTACTACTTTGATGAACCTTGAAAACATAAGGCTAGGTGAAAGAAGCCAGTCACAAAAGACCAAATATTATATGATTAAATTCATATGGAAATCCACAACAGAAAAATCTATAGAGACAGAAAGGGACTAGGAGTAGTAGTAGATAACTAGTGGTTGATTAGGGCCAGGGCTGATCCCTTTAAGGGTCTTTCAAGATGCTCTCCATTTTATCTATAGACAAGAAACCTAACATCAACCAGAAAGGTTAAGGACTTCCTTAAAATCTGTTAGATATGGTCAAGGCATAATAATTTTTACAACGTTTAGGGATTATAATGTTTTTATCCTGGTACTAGTTAACTATTTTTTTAAGATTGTATTTATTTGAGAGAGAGAAAGAGAGTGCATGCATGAAAGAGAGAGCATGAGCAGGGGGAGGGGCAGAGAGAGAGGAGAAGCAGGCTCCCCACTGAGCAGGGAGCCCGCAGGGCTTGATCCCAGGACCCTGGGATCATGACCTGAGTCAAAGGCAGACACTTAACCGACTGAGCCACCCAGATGCCCTTAACTCTTTATTTATAAGGGCCTTAAAATCTAAGTCGTTGCCCATGATTATTATGTGTCGACCTGGCTGAGCTATGGTGCCCAGATAATTGGTTAACCGTTATGCTGCATGTTTCTGCTAAGGTGTTTTTGGATGAGATTCACATTTAGATCAATAGACCTTGAGTAAAACAAGACTACCCTCCATAATGTGGGTGAACTTTATCCAACTGGTTGAAGACCATAAGAAAGAAAGACTGAGGTCTCCAAGGGAGGGAATTCTGTCAGCAGCATGCCTTTGGACTTGAATTGTGACTCTTCTCTGGGTGTCCAGCCTGCTGACCTACCCTGCAGATTTTGGACTTTGTTTCATTTTTTCTGGAAAACTTTGACTAATACACTGCCACAGAGTCAGCAATCAGCAGACCTAGGAACTGGCTATCTTGTTGTTATGACTGTTTTTCTCATTTTACTCTCCAAATTGCCCTCGCTGATAAATTTTACATCTGGTTTCTTTAGAAGACATTAGTGTATGCCTGTGTTGTTACCAAATCACTGTTCTCACCAACTTTCCTCATTCCCAGTTTTGCCTCATTTTTAAAAACTTTATTTCCTATTATTTCCTTACTTATTATTATTTCTTTCCTTTCTTTCTTTTTACTTTTGCTTTGTTCTTTAAGATTGGAATTTTGTTTGGTCTTTTCTCCTTTGTTGTGATTCCAAGACTGGGCCTTGGCTCATGCCCCAAACTCAGTACATGGGGACTTTTGACAATAGTTTGATCTCTTCAGTGTTAAGCTGCCCCAAACAATTGAAATTCCAGTGCCAACTCAATATATAAATATTTATCTGAGTTTGTCAGATTGTCTCCTAGGGCTTAGTTCTTCCTTTATTCAGAGTTCCTTTATTGCTGACTCAGTTTTGCAGGTTAGAACTTAGCTTATAATCTGCACTTCTATTCATAAGAAATTTGAATGTCCAACTTTCCTAATAAATCATTTATATCTGTATCAACAGAGTAGTTACTTCAAGAAGCTCCAAATTTTGTTCTCTCGGTAAGAAAAAAGATTTTGATCTCATACAGGAAGATGGTTTAAAGATAGGCCTGAAGTGAGTCAGTGGTAGGATCAGGAATAGAGCTTCAAATCCCTGACTCAATCTTGCCTGATCCCACAAAATCAGTGCATCTTTTCTAAAAACCTTACTGACAGTTAATAAATCTGGAGATATTAAATAGCTCTTATTAAGCATCATTTTGTCTCACTGTAAACATATAAGAAACACAGATTGAATTTCTTTTACAATGCTTATCAGTTTCAAATCTAAACGGCAAATTTCTCTCTAAGTACATTTTGCTTTGAGCTAAGGACAAGATGTTAGCATGACCTGAGATGCTTAATAAGCCCCAAATATGAACTCATTTGAAAATAGATCATACTATTGAAACAAAGCTGAATAATTGAGTACAGGAATCTTGGTATCCCCAAGTCCTAGTAAATAGTTGTCTACGTATTTGTGTCCTTACCACACTGAACTCCTCTGTATCTGATTGCAATAGTAAACATTAACTCAAGAGTAGCTAGGGGATGGATGGATGGACGGATGGACGGATGGATGCACAGATCAACAGATGGATGGAAAGATTAACATAAAGGAAATAGGTCCTGATCTGGGCATTTAACATAGAAATGGTGGAATTTTGATACAAGGTAGAGCTCTGATCCAGGAACTCAATAATTTGGACATGTTTCAGGTACAAAGCCATGCAAGTATGGGAGGCCTAGCAAACAGAAGGAAGCAACAAGTCTATGGGCCAGGGCTCCAGTCCTAGGTGTTAGACATACTTTATACTATCATCCTCCACAAGACTTTGCTTCATATTTGTCTTCTATATGAAACTCCATGGGAAATCTTTAATCCTAGCAAAAGCTTATACACGTCTTTAAGGAGAGGCACTTTTGACCTTTCCTTCATTTTCCCTATTTCTTTCGGATGGGCCCCTCCTTCCCGTGCCCTCCCATAGTATTGTATCTTCCTGGATTAGAATACTTAGCACATTCTGACTGGTAGGGCCTTAACATGCAGAGGAAAAATAGTCACCATCCCTGACCTGTAGCCATACAGTCAAGAGAGGACTTGACTACAGAAACCTGACTACGTACAAATCACAGTGTGCCTATGTGTTTGCCTTCTCACTATGCTATAAGCTATTTGAGGATGGGGACTCCTTTAGTTCCTCTTTGTATCCTCAGTACCTATCTAGCTCAGAACCCGGCAACAGAGTGTTATTTAGCCAACATGGATCTGACTTGAAAGATACCTGGTATTTCAGGTCTTATTCTCAGGTGAGTTAAAAAGCGTATGTGAATTGATATATCATAGCTCTTTAGCAAATATTTATTGAATATGTGTACCAAGGACTCGGGTGCTACAGATACAGTAATGAACAAAACAAAGTAACTGTCTTCATGAAGCTGACATTCTAAATGGAGGAGATAGACAATAAATGACTAAACAAATCCTACAATTCAGATATTAATAGGTGCTGTGAAGTAAAATAAGCAAGACAAGGAGACAGTGATTGAGGGTTGGGAATATGGGGGGAATGGTGATTATAAGGGAATGCCTTTCTGCAGAGGTGAATAGAATAATTCATGAAGAATAATTCTTGGTGGAGGAGTATTCCAGGCAGAAGGAACTGAAGGTTCCCCTAAGGCAGTAACATACTTCGTGTGTTTTGGGAGCAGTTAGAAGGATAGCATGACTGGAATGGGAGGAACAGGGGAAAAAGGGTAAGAAAGGGGTCAAGAGAGACAAAGGTCAGATTATGCAAGGTCTTGTAGGCCATGGTAGAGTTTGAATTTTAAGAGAGATGTGGAGCCATTGACAAGTTTTTGGCATGAGAATTATATGATCTTATTTATATTTTAGACATTTATTCCAGTTTCTGTGAGGAGAATGAACTCTAGGGGTTCAAGAGTGAAAGCAGGGCACCAGCTAGGACATTTTTTTACAGTAACCTATGAACATGATGTTGTGGGCTTGGACTATGGTGGTAGAGGTAGACATGTTGGAAAGGGATCAGATTTGTGCTATTTTTGAAACTACAAGCAACATTATGTGCTGTTAGATTAGATGCAAGGAAGGAGAGCAAGAGAAGAGTCAAGGATGATACCAGTTTGTGGAGGCCTGAGAAAAGGAGGTCCTACATTTACTAGGGAAGAATCAAGAGCCTGCTTATAGACATTCTAATTTTGAGATGTTTGTTAGACATCCACATGAAAATGTCAAGTAGTTGATTAGAAACATGAATTAGGAGCTCAGGGGAGAGGTTGGAGCTGAAAATATATATTAGGACTCAAGAACATATACACGCCATTTAAGATAATGGGACCTGATGAGACCACCTAGAGAATAAGTACAGAGAAGAAAAGAAGGGGTGCAAGCATAAATCCCCAAGGCCCTTCATGGATTCAGTGTAAAAATTTAAATTATAAAATAGAGAATCTATCATTATTATAATGATAATACTTATTACACTTTATTTTATGCAAAATGACAACAAATAAATATTTGTTGAGTGAATAAATTATCATATGCCTTCTGTGTGCAGGCACTATTTTAGATGCTCAGGATGCAGCAGTGAAAAAAGAAACATCAGATCAAATTTTTTGCCTTTGTGGAATTTTCACTCTAGTAGGGGAAGGAGATAATAAGCAAGATGAATAAGCAAACTATAGTAACTAGGTCACAATAATAGTTGGAAGTGAACTAAAACTGGTCTTTGCACTTCTCTTCCTTCTGTTAGATGCTCTTGCCCCAAAAATCCATACTGGTACCCTCAAGGACTTCCATCTTTGCTTTAATGACATCTTCTCAGTGAACATCTCCTGGTGTTTAAAATGCCAAATACTCATGCCACTCTCCATTTCTTGTCTTACCTACTCCTTTGCTGTACTTTTTCTATAGCACTCATCACAATCTTATTTAATATTTTTGTTGTATATTTATATATCCATTTTTTATACTTGGGGTATTGCTCCAAAAGATGGAATGACTACTGTATTCTTTTAAACTTCTGGTAAATTTAACCATGGAGACAGAAGATACACTGTAAAAATCATTGAATTCATTTAAGAGAGTTAAATAATGCAAATAATGTTCTGATAGTTTTTAAATTCAAAGGCAGACTGTAATATAATTCTTAATTAAATGCCTGGGTTGGGTTTATCATAGCTTATCGATAAATATTGTTCAAATAAATGACCTAAGTAGAGTTGTAAACTTCACTTATTGAATGTACCGTTACGGTACTCTGGTACTCCTTGTGTAGTCAACGTCAACCTATGTTGAGGCCTGTTTAATAAAACTTAGAGTATGATATTACTATTTGGAATACACATGAAGGCTTATAGTTGCGCTTCTATATTCAGGACATAATAATAGTCATTACTCTGACTACTGGGTACCAAGTTCTTGATCATGTAAAGGTAAAAAATGATCATCCTGTTTTGTTCTTCATTTTAAAATTCCCATCACAATTATAAAAATCATACTTGCTTTGCAAATATGTGAATAAATAATTAGAATGCAGTGTGCCAAATATCATGTTAAAGGTATGAAAAAGTACTATGAATAAAGACAAAGAAAGACCCAGCTTGAAGAGTTTGGAGAAAATTTTATAAAATAAATTAATATTTGTGCAAGATGAAGTGTTTTTCCACATGACCAGCTATCATCACAGGAATTACATAAAAGTTGTGGGACAATAAACATTTTGGTGGGGCCAAAAAACATTTTCTAGAGGTAGAGAAAGTTCTCACTGGAAACTAAACTAAGATTAGACAGTGAAGAACTGAGGCAAGAAAGTGAAGGAACTTGCAGTTCATGCTAATGCATCTGGATTTTTCTCACAAGTATGTTTAAGGCAACAAAATGTTTTGCTTTAGAAAGAACCTTTCGAATAGTCCTTGGAGGTTAGATGGAAATAGGAGAAATTTACATGCAGGGAGGCAAGTTAGGAGGTGGCTACAACAGCGCTAGTGTTGAGAAAATGCAGCAGTGGGTATGGAGAGATGGATCAGATTTGAAAGACATTTCTACAGTACAATGACTTTACGATTTCAGTCCAAGATCATGTTAGATTTTAAAATGAAGATAAAAATATCTGTAGACCAGAAACATTACAAACACGCATAATACTAAGGACTCTTGAAATCCTGGCCCTGTGGAGCCACCGGTCGCCAAACAGATCAAGGAAGCTGCAAGTTAAGTGCCTATAAGGTAACAGGAAGGACGACATTGAATATGCCGCTGGAAATCTTAGTCAGTTTCACGGAATGAAATGAGGGTCCCTGGCAGAGTGAGCTTTCTGCCACCTAAGTGTTTGGTTCCTCCGATGACATGTGTACAAGCTTTATATAAAGTCAAAGAGATCCTCAGGGTCTAAAAAAGGGGCTGAATGTCCCATTGTTTTAGTGATATTATCTGCCAACTCCCCATTCTCTCCGGGGGAAGGAAGAACCAAGACCCTTGCCCGTTTTCAGAGTGTAGCTGGTGGCAACCACAAAGCTGCGAGATAAGGCTGCTCAAACAGAAAAACTACTGAAGTGGCATCTTGAAAACCAGAATTCCAAAGGACACGAAGAATGCTAAGAAAGATGGCCAACACACATAACTGTCTAGCAAATTTACTGTCAATAGGGTGCAAATAGAAGAATCTCAAAATTACCAAAAAAAGAGTATGTTTAGAATGTCCAAAGAGATAAAGGGAGGGATGGAAACCATTTTTAAAAAAGCAAAAAATCATGAACAGCAAGGAGAAATAAGAATAGAGTAGGACAAAATCCTTAGCAAACAGTCATCTTAATTAAAAAAAAAAATAATCGACAGGACAAACTTAATCAAAAGGAGGTATAGCTAAAAGGAGTACAATAACACGAAAGAAAAATCTCCCGTATGGTCTCAATAGCAGATTTCAGATGGCAAAAGAAAGAATCAAGCTCGCTGCTACCAGACCTGTCATACACAAAATATGAAACGACGCTGATGATAATTTGAATCCATAAAAAGAAATGAAGAGTAGCGGGAATAATAAATATGTGCAGTAGTCTAAGATTACCTCAAATGAAAAGAGAATACAGGGGAAAGAGCAAGTTTGGGTAGATCAGAGCGATGTTGAATTCAGTTTGGGCATGCTGAATTTGATGTTTGAGATGCCTACAGGACATCCCAGCAGAGATGTTCAGTAAGCCAATACTGAATACAATAGGGGCAGCCAAAGAAGCCACAAAAACATCGAATAGTGCCAAGAAATCCAGAGGCTAAAAAAAAGAAGAAAAACTTAATCTTGCAAAAATCATGGACAATCCACACAGCATACGTTGCATGAAAATGCAGAAATCATAGCCTGACTGGAAATGGTTCGGAATCTTCAGTTTGAAAAGTCCAACAGAAATCTATAAAGCAATGACTGGCTTAGGAAAAAAAAAAGAGGTCTTTCTCACTAAAATCCACATATTAATCTAATATCAGAACCAGAGACATTCTGAAAGCAGGCCATCTTTGTAGATAAAGAAACACAAAGTACGACTTTGCACTGGAGGCTTTGGTTAGGAAGGTGTTTTATACACTAAGAATTTTAAAGGGTTCAGCAAAGGTTTAGATCCATTCACTGATGTAAGATGTAAGATAGCTGGATAAGGAGACCCAAACTTGGTTCCCAAGCTTATGAGGGCAACTTGCATTTTCTTCACAGACCAAATCTTTTTGCTGTCCGAATAGTCAGGTGGACAACTGAGCAAACCTAATATAGCAGGCCTTACACTTCATGACTTCCTGAAGCTGGAAATTGGCTGCAAGTGCTGAATACAGATGGAATTGGCCATTCATTCTAAACTCCTAGGTCAAGCATAAATGATTAAAATAGATTTACAGGGGAAATGTGATCAGAGTTGTTAATCACCTGAGTTTGTGAGTAGATTTTTATGACATTCTTTAGTTACCCACTTAATGAATATTAAATATTTTGAGTATATTTTTGCACAGAAATAGATACCACATTATATCACACTGTCTGGTTTGGGAACAAAGCTAATCAAATACAGATTAAAATACAACAGTTAGAATGGTAGAGTTGGAGATCCTTCAGGGACAGGGAAAAAGGAAGTCCCCATCAGCTGGGCACTGTAATTTTTACAGTACAACCCTAGTGGTTAGGCCTTTTTACAGACAAGGAATCTGAGGCTCAGACATTTTAAGTAACTTGTCTAAAGTCACAAAGTAAATGATGAAACCCGGATATAATACCTGTTCTTTATCTGACTTCAAATCCCACACTCTGTCCATTAATAATGGCATTCTTACCATCGCCTCAAAAGATAGCCCCTTCCACAATTCCCTTACCCATCCCCCCCAATCTTTCTTAGTTGTGCCCAAAAATCAACTCCTTTTATTTTCAAACCATTCTTCCACATGGAAGTCCATCTAGTTTATAAAGACCATCGTCAGATTATCTATGAGTCTTATCCGGGCTGAATGTCCTCAGGTACCTGTATAGTTCCTCGCTCAACAGCACGCAGGCCTCTGACATTGCAATGGTCTCTGCACGCACTCTGGTTTGCCAATGGCCAACTTCACGTAATAAAGTGGTAACTCAGCTAGCCTTGGCCTTCACAAGAGCAACTTTGTTCCTGAGCTCTACTGGCTGTGTAGGACTCAACATCACCCTGTAGGAATAGACTCTTTGAAAGAATGACAGGATAGACAGGGCCACTGAGGCTTCGCTTAAAATTTTACACGGCTACATTTCGAAAGAGTGAGGATTATGAAAATCTAATTCTACTTTGTGATACAGTGCTAAGTCTTTTGGCTCAGAGCCAAAACATCGTACGCCTATATCAGAGAGAATGGGTCAGTGAGGGATTTTAGAAGCGGCTTTTCAGGTTTCACAAGTCCATCTAATGGTCACATTCTTAATAAAAAAAGACCAGCTTTCAGAGTGCAGAGCAGAACTCCTTTATCTTCCGTGTCAGGGCACCACTAGTATCTAATAGGGTATTATGGCATATTCTGACAGAACTCGAACCATAAAAGATACAAATTGGACTTTTCTTGGCTAATTTGTCAGTGAAGGGGGACTGTAAGAGAGGGAGTAAAAACATGTAACAGTGGGCACGTAAGCTCTAAGAAATATCAGTGACCTATATGTAAAGAACATTTAGCAAAATTAGGACATGTGCAACAATATATTAATATGATAGGATTTAATTTTAGTGTTCCTTCAGGAAGAATGCTTAAGTAAGTTAAGGTGATGTTTCCTGAAGGATGAAGCACAGAAAAATGTAACTCAGTGTCACCCATAGAAATACAGATTTGGCCCAAAGGCATAACAGTTCCCTCCACTGTCAAGTGTTACTAATCATGAATGTCCAACATTTCAGTGGATTTTCTATGGGCCCTTTGTTAACCGGTACAAATTCTACAGGACTGCTCTTTCAGCAATATATTCAAATGTACTCTTCGAAACAACAAAGATTCTCGCTCTGACTCCTTATATGTGTGTGTCACACATACGATACAGATTTACATACATGCATAGACACACAGACCCACACACAAAACCCTTGGATGTTTAAAAAACTGATTCCTACCCAGTCTCCTAATTATCATTACAAAATTCTTACAAAATACTTAGAAACCCTCATGATGGGTTTAATCTATGCAAAGTTAGAAAAGTACTCAGCAACCTCGGCCTTCACATTACCTAAGGTGTCCCTGAAGAGGCTGCAGGCTTGTTGATTACTTTGCGTGGATTTTACAATGTTCAGTGAAGAATATTTTTGCAGAAATGTGCAAACAGATTATAAAATTCAGTATTAAAAAAAAGAACTAGTATTAAGCTACGTCATTGAGAGGGAATATTATTAGAGTAAGGATGACTAGTTAAAAATGAACAGAATAAGAAGTTTAGAAATCTGAGAGACTGTGGACTCTGGGAAACAAACTGAGGGCTTCAGAGGGGAGGTGGGTGGGGGAATGGGATAGACCGGTGGTGGGTATTAAGGAGGGCACGTATTGCATGGTGCACTGGGCGTTATACGCAAACAATGAACCATGGAACACAACATCAAAAACTAAGGATATACTGCATGGTGACTAACATAACGTAATAAAAAATTATTATAAAAAAAAGAAATAAACCTACACTTATATGTTCAATTGATTTTCAACCAAGGTGCCATTTTCCATAAATGGTGCTGGAACACTTGGAGATCCACATGAAAAAAATGAACCTTGATCCTTACCTCATGATATACAGAAAACTCAACTTGAAATGGATTAAACGCCTAAGCATACAATCAAAAAATACAAAATTCTATCTTGGGGTGGAGGGTAATTTATTTAATATGAAACAAAAGCAAAATATTGAGATCTAATAATATACACATAAAAAAGACTATATAACTAACATAATTCAATAATAAGTAGACAAAGGTTTAAAAAAAAGGTAACTATTTAAGCAGATACTTTATAAAAGAATGTATATGAATGGCCACTAGGCATATGAAAAGATATTCATTTGTTGTTAGAGAAATGTATTAAAAACCATGATGGGATACCATTACACACCCACTAGAATGGCTAAAATTAAAAACACTAAAAATTGCTAGATATTAGAATGACAAGAATTCTCATACATTTTTGGTAGGAGCATAAAATAGTATAATCACTTTTTATAAAAGTCTGGCATTTTCTTTAAAGACGATACATACTTCCCTGTGAACCAGCAATTTCACTCCTAAGTATTTAACCAAGAGACATGAAACTTATATCCACACAGAGCCTTGTAAATAAATGTTCATGTCAGCTTTATTCATAATTGTTTATAAATGGAAACAACTCAGGAACCATCAATTAGGTGAAACAGAAACTGACTTGCAGTGTATGCAAACAATGAAAGACAATAATAGAAAAAAAAAAAGAACCACTGATACAACAATATAAATGAGTCCTAAAAATGTTATGCTAAGTGCAGAAAGCCAGTCATGGAATATGACATACAGTATGACTCTATATGAAATTCTAAAAGGCAAAATTAATCTGTAGCAAATCTCTGGTTGCCTGGGCCATGGGTCAGGAGATGGAATTGACCACAAAGGCTCAGGAGGGAACTTGTTAGGCTGATGGAGATAGTCTATATCTTGATAGTGGTGGTAATTATGCAGGAGTATTTGACAAATTTCATCGTAGTATACACTTAAAATAGGTCTACTGTATTTTATATAAATTATACCTCAAGGAAATTGATAAAAACATTTGTACACTATTGTCTATTTAAATCCTAAGATTTAAAACTGCTTTGTTTACAGGCAATTTAAAATAAAATAGTACCTTCTATTGCCTATGATTTCTTGTGCATTCTATTTTCCAATTTGGCATTTTCTCAATTTGCCTGAAATTATATATGTGTATATATGTATATGTATGCATATATATGTATGTATATGTATACGTATGTATATATATGTATATATTTGTGTATATGTACATATACATATGTACGTATATATGTATATGTATATATGTGTATATATGTATATATGTATAAATATATGTGTATATATATATTTGAGATAATTTGAGAAAAAATAGTGTAAACACAGACTAATACATATATATTTTGTATCTATATAGTATATACATCCTAATACACACAAACACACATACATATATAGTATTAGGGAATTAAGGAAATTAATGTTGAATGTGAGATATACACTAATCCTAGTCTGGAGGTTAACAAGAGGTACCGTCAGCTCGGAGTACTTACGGTAATCTACTTGTAGCTCTATTGAAGCAGAGATTTCACTGGGAAGTCAAAAGAGTGAGAAGCAGTATTGATTTACTTGCTTCAAACTTATGTAACACTTTATAGCATAGACTTCTTCAAAGTCTGTTCACAGACCCTCACAACAGCCTTGGCAGGAATTCTAATTTTCCTACTTTACTCATAAGGAAACCAACACTCAGAGAGGTGACTTTCTGACTGCATTCAAGTGTTTTCCCTCTGTAAACCCTACCTCTTTTCTCTGGCCCATCTTACTTATTTTTGACAAAAAGGAAACCCAATGATAGGGACAGAATGAAAAATGCTTACATACATATTTATATCTATGTCTATGTCATCTATATATTTATCTATGCATTCCCAAAATTAAGATGAGTAGGGTAAGCACAGGAACAAAGACGTATAGAAAAATCTAGAGTACATTAAATGCTGGAGGACATAGAGCCATTCAAATACAGTTGATTAAAACTGCGAATATCAGAGAATCTAAGTCAGGGAGGCATGTGGAAATAAGCCATGGGATTTATTTGTGAGGAAGGAGGAAATGCGCTTTTGACTGGCACTGGGCATTAAATTGAAGTTAAATTTTCTTGGTTTGAACTCAGTCTGATTCCAAAATGGAGACTCCATTGAAAATTTCAACTATGATTCTTTTTCAACAACTTACCAGCTGTGAGACCCTGGGCAGGTTGCTTAACCTCTCTGACCTCATTTGTAAAATACAAAATGCAATGGTCCCTCATAAGATTGTTTGGAGGATTAGATAAAATAATGATAATTTTTCATAAATATCAGCTATTATCAATTATTAATCAATGATTATCCTCTTGGTATCCCACTCCCATATATTACAACACCTCGCATACATTAGGTGTTAAGAAAAATTTGTGGAACTTTAAAAAATATCTTTCAATAGCAAAAGATCATCATTAGAAGAAGGACAGGTAGAAGCTCTGCTATTCATAAAGTGCCATTTTCCCCCAAATTCCCACTATTTTGTGCTTCTGGGCAAGGCATCTGTCATCTACTACTGTCTAAATGCAAGCCCACTCACCCCACAGTGCTTTCCATAGTCAAAGAAGATCCAGACACATCTTCTGAAACAGACACAGGGCACAGTGCCAGACAATCAACTTTTCTCCATTTCTAGCATCTTACCACACCTCAAAAGACCAACAACTGTGTGAATGCCATACTTAACCTTTTCAACATAATAGTGTCTTAAATATTTTAAGAAGTATGCAATATTCAAGACATACAAAAAAGAATGAAGAGTAAACAGCATGGAGAAACGACCCAGTTACTGCAACAAGTCAATAGCATGAAAAGATAAATGGCAGGGAGGAATGCCCAGATTAAAAGAGGCTAGAGATCTAACAACTAAATATCATGTGTGGATCTTAATGTGAATCCTGATTTGAACAAATTAACTGTCAAAAGGGATTTCTGAGACAATTAGGAGAAGGATTTTAAGTCTTTTGGCATACATGATACTAAGGTTAATAGTAGTGATGGCATTGTTTTGTCTTTTAAAAGCTCATATTTTTAGATATGTATACTACAGTATGCAGAAATGACATATTGTTTGGAATTGGCTTTAAATTACATTTTAGAAAAGAAGAACAAAGATAGATGACGCAAATATGGCAAAATTTTGAGCTTTGTTGAATACACAAGATGAGTGTACCGGATTTCATTTTACCAGCCCCTCTACTTTTGTGCGTATTTGAAAATAACATCTAATAGCACATTTGAAGATATAAAGCTATGAATACAACAAATACCTATGTATCCAAACTCAATTTATGAAATACAAGCCAATTTAAATTCCCTGCACCAATTACCTCCACCCCTACAGAAATGACCACTATACTCATTTTTATGTTTATTATAGTCTTGTTACTGTTTATACATTTACCACATATTTATTCCTAAGCAATATATCACATTCTTTCATACATTTTTAAACTTCATAAAAACAGTATCCAATTGTATGTGCTTTCAACTTGCCTTTTTTGGGCCAATATGACGTATGTCTGATTCATCCATATATCTCCAAAATAGAGTCTTCCAAAAATATCTTCCATTTTTTTTATGAGCTGGCCAAAGTTTATATCAACATTGTATGCCTTGTGTATATCACTGCTGCAGTTCCTGCTGCCTTACCCTTATTGGTAAGAAGTTGTGGAATTTCATTGAGCCATAATGTTCTCCGAATGAGGAGTTCTGTGTAAAGTAATTCTGCCATTAAAGGTTAACAGAATTCTGTCTCCTCCCAAATCTATTTGTCTTTTAAAAAATTTTTCTAGAATATATTAGTTAAGTTTCAACTGTTAGCAACTACATTTTTACTGCCTCAGCAAATAAGTAAAATAAGGCATAGTGACCGCATAATAATTTTGTTGTCATTACAAGACTTGACATCTATTGGCTAACTCTAAAGATCTTGTAGTATCTGCCTCACCTCACTGTGAACATAATAATGACAAATGGTGAATAGCCACAATATGAGAATGCAATACACTCATGATTACTTATCTCGGATGTTCTTCCAAAAGGGCTCCAAAATATGCATTGTTGTGAGCGGTCTCATTCAAAATTTCTCTGCCCACTGCCTTAAAAGGAAATAATCACGACGTGCAGAACTTCCAGAAAGGTAGGAGATTATTATAAAATAATGCCTTAGGTCTATTCCCAAATAGTCTGGGTCACATAAATGCTTATAGGTATTCAATAAGCACTTATAATTTTTTAAAAATTTTTTGGAAATGCAATAAGGACAAAGTCTGTTGAACACATCAATTGGTTATCATTGTAAGCACTTTCTCAAGGAGAAAAGATAAGAAAATAAAAGGTGTCTGAATGTATCTGCATATCTAGTAGCTTAATACATAACTGACTTCAGGATAGTAAAGGGCAACAAGGGAGAAGCCCTCATCTGTGCTCCTGCTCTGAGGCTCAGTGATAGACCTGCACTAGAAATTTGTTTCTCCTTGGCGTACTGCAAAAGGGGATGGGGGTTTCTTCCCCCCTTTTTAACTTACACAATGACAATGAAGGGATCTATTCCTGCTTTCCTCCTCCCAGAGCCTGGACCCAACTGCATTTAGATATATTATTCTTTTTTTATTAATAATATTTTTTATTATATTATGTTAGTCACCATACAGTTCATCCCTGGTTTTTGATGTAAAGTTCGATGATTCATTAGTTGCGTGTAACACCCAGCGCACCATGCAATATGTGCCCTCCTTACTACCCATCACCGGCCTATCCCATTCCCCCACCCCCCTCCCCTCTGAAGCCCTCAGTTTGTTTCCCAGAGTCCACAGTCTCTCATGCTTATTCTCTCTTTTGTAAGCCAGAAAACCAGCACAATCCTTCGGCCTTGTTACATTTGTAATGATGAAACTTTCTTTACCTGACTGACAGTAATTTAATTGTTGATGTCCTTGGCCTTTTATTAATCTCTACTGTGGTCAGAAAAGACAAGCTAATGAAGTATTACTTTGGGCCCCTAATTCCTAATCAGAGATTTACTTTTATTGTAGTCAGTCTGCCGTATGAAAAAGACAATTTCAAAGCCCTCAATTCAGTCTATTAGAAATTTTCCCATTAGACATAACCTAGAGGTACATTTTCAAGTGTACTTACAAATAATAAAAAATAAAGTATACTTGGATTTCATGTAGCCAATTTTCTGCAGAACTGAAGTTCTACACATTCTATGTTGTTAACAACTTTCTTCAAGACATATTATTATAATCTAATCTGTTATTGTGTAAAAAGGCTTATGTTTGTCTCACACCCCAACATGGTGCATTTGAATGACTCACTTTTGTGTTTGCTCACACACATGCAAGGAGGAACAGAAAACAGAGGGGCAAATGCCTTTCTGTTTGATCAGCCGTAAACAAGTACTGTGATACTGGTGGCAGTAGAGAGGATAGATGATGGGTTCGCTGTACTGGAGTCCAGGGTATTCTCACAATGTGAACACCCAGCAAAGGGGCAATCAGTATAGTTTGAAAGTCTCAGGAAATGGCTGCATACCCACACTTGAATAAGGAATAAAATGGTAAAGATGGTAAGTTAGATGGGTTTCTTGGACAAAGATCACCATTTTACTTCCTGGTGTCTAGAAACAAGCTATCCAAACTTTAAGCTGTATTACGTCGTATTTTCGGTTTAAGATTTTAACGTAGCTTTGTGACTAAAAGGTTTTTCCTCATAATTCCCTAAAATACTCAGAAATGGGAACATGTTTCTAGATAAATATTATGAAATTAATTACTTGGGAGAATTTCCCCTAATTAGCATGCATTAGTAGGGCTACAGAAAATGATGTAGGTTCCGTGATAAGGATATAACATCCAAGAACTGGGGACAAGATCGAGGGGGAACTTCTAGACATTCTTTATGAGAAGCAGCAATCCACAGTAGTCCTTCTTCCAATAAATGGGACTTCTTAAAGTATTTAACAGTAATGTGTCTTCTGCCGTGGATCTAGGCAAAATGGTTCAACATCTTTAAAAGACAGCATTCGGCAACAGGATCTCTGTAGTCGTCCCAGCTCTTTCATTCTGCAAGCTAAGGACACATGGACATTTCTTTATAGTGGATTTAGAGTACCAGAGACCGTTACAAATGTGATGGTGGACAAGTTATTGTTATAACTTTTAAAAACTGTATTTGTATATGTGAATGTGTGTATGTATATCACAAAGCAAATTCTTGAGGAGAATATAATTATTTACCTCCTAAAACAAATTATGTACATCTGATGGTAATGAAAGCCCCAAGTATAAGGCTATTGGTGAAGATCTGTGCAAGCAGGTGCCTTCAGGTGTCTGCCTACTGGATCTCACTTGAAATCACTGCAAAATAATCAGCTTTTCCCTAAGGTCAAAGTTAACTTTCACTGAGAGGTTGGTGAAAATTTCCCTCCAAGGCAGCCTACCTATTTACGTAAAGTTTTGAATGAAAGTGCATTTAATACACTCAACTTGCAATCAGAAGACATGGCTGTTAGCCTTAGCTTTGCAGCTTCTAAGCTGTATGACCTTTGAACAGTAGTTCAAGACCTTTAAAAATTCATTGAGTCGAACCTATTTGTTTTATAGTGGTTAAAAATAAAAATAATGGTGGCAATCTAACAACACATAATTAAGAGAAGGAAAAAGTTTTAAATCAATAACTACCCAAATGATGTTGGGATCACTTTAATTAAGGCTATTCTAATTGCCAATTCTTTACTATTGCTTATGGACAAGCTCCTGGAAGAAGTGTCTATAAATCATGTCTCCACTTCATTACCTCCCATTTCTCCTTAACTCACGCTAGTTTCTCTTCTGTTCCCGCCACTCCATCAATAGGGATTTCTCTAAGCTTTACCAATGACTTCTTGTTGCACAGTCAGGTAGATACTATTGAGATCTCTTATGAGTTAATCTCTCAAGAGCACTGGCTGAAGTTTTTAACCCCTCCTTGTTGAATCTCTTACTTCTCTTAGCTTTTGGTACTCTGGTTTTCCTCTTAGCTTTCTGACTTTTCCTTTTTGGGCTCTTAGGTGGGTTTTTTATTATTAATGTTTAATATTAATGTTAGATTAATAATGTGATGATTAATATTGGGTGCCTTGAGCACCCCCTTTTAACCAAAACTTCAATTACTCACCTATATGTTGAGGACTTACATTAATATTTTCAGTCCAGACTTCTTCTCTGACCTCCATAGATGTGACAGTTTGCTGGAAATCTCCATTTTGTTACCTTGCCAGCACATCAGAGCACCCTTCTTTACATTGCCTTCATAACACTTATCACAACGTTAGTTATGTGTTTGTGTTACTGTTGGGCCAGTATAAGTCTGGTCCATTACATGGACAACGTTTGGGAGCAAGAAATGGCTCCGTTTTGTTCAGCACCATGTATGCAGTAAATTTAGGTACATGCACAAATATCAACTCACTGCGTTTCAGGTATGCAGTCTTTTTCTGGCCCTCAAATACTTTCTCTCACTTTCAGGGTTTTTACTTGCTCTTACCTCTACCTGAGATGCTTTTTATTCCTATTTGCTCATGGCCAGCTTCAGCTAGTCCTTCAGGTCTCTGCTCAAATGCCATTTCCTCAAGAAGCTTTTCCTGATGGTCTGACCTAAAGCTGTCTTCTACTCTTACCCTAGTCATGGCACTTTGCAGCATGGCAGGATCTTCTGAACTGACTTCCTTATTTGTTTATTCACTGATTAATAGACTGTCAGGCTCCTGAGAGTAGGGAGCTGGTCTGTATTGTTCACCAGGGCAGCCCTTGTGCCTCACACATAGTAGTAACTAAAAAATACTTATTAAATGAATTTTCTAAAAGCATAAAAAGTTTCTCACTGAGTTATAAAAGCATTATATAAAAAAGTAAGTGATTACGTGCTATTGGGGATATAAGAAGACTTTTTGGAGGAGGAAACATTTGAATTGCAACCTCTATGATAAATAGGTAACTGTCAGAGCACGGGTGTGGGAGTATAGGATTCCAGGCTACAGGAAGAGCTGAAGCTCAGGCCCAAATCAGAAGAATTGAGGCTTTTTTCTCCACCCATGCATAGCAAACAGGTCAATGACTAAAAGAAAAATAAAGCTGAAAAGATACATCGGTATTATATTGTATGAGGCTTTGCATTAGAGTATGTGCACTAACGAGCATTAAAAATGAAGAGAAAAATTGCAAACTGATCAAATCTGTGTTTTAAGAAGGTAAATCAAAAAGAAGGGTAAAGAATGATGGCATAAAGAGAGACCGAAGGTAGAAAGGGGGTTAGTGCAACACGCCAGGAGAGGACATCTGAATTTGACAAACGACTTTGAAGAAAGAAAAGCAGCACAGATCAAGAGACCCAGAAGAATGTGTTTGCTAACTGCAAGTGTATGTCGAATGGAGGCTGAAAAGTTTATAATCTTCTTTGATAGAAACATTATTTATGGTGCTAAGGAGCTTAATCATTGGGAAAAAATTTAGGGAAGCTGCGAAGATGAATTATAGTTTGAAGACAAATTTTGGTGATTTCTGGATCCATGAATAAAAAGTGTGGCTGGTAGTTAAGTACTTGAGTCTGGGATTCAGGAGAATGAGTAGGGCTACAATTGAATTATTTGGGAATCATCAAATCTATGGTGCTTAAAACACAACAATGGATAAAATTGTCTAAGGATGAGAGGAGAAGAAAGGATATAGCTGTCAGCTGAATATTGGTAGAAGTTTAGGTAAAGAGAAACTAGGAAAGAAAAAGCTCTTTGAGAGAGTATATCAGCAAAGAAAGAAAAGAGCAAAACTCACTTGGAATATATGGCTTGTGTTTCAATGAAGGCCTTTTACTATTCTTAGATTATAAAAGGCATGTCATATGGTGCAGGCAGCTTTAAGTGATCAAATTATTCCTATTTAATTGTGAGAGCTGATGAATTTTTAATGTCAGATATACAGGTTGTTAATTCTGCCAAAAATGCAGAACATTGGATGCTTCCACTGGAACTTTGATGGCATATCACTCGTAGTGTTTTGTGTGCTAATCCCTATTTAATGCAGCCTTTTGAAAGACAACAATACATAGAAATTTAGAACACTTCCTTATAATGTGTAATATATAAAATAAAATGATCAGAATGGTGATTTTTGAATCTTTATAATGAGAAATTTTTGCTTGTACATTTTGCATCTGTCCTCAAATTCTAAAAGGGAATATTGTGTGTGGTTGTGTGTGCTTGTGTGTGTGTTCCTTGGAATTTTAACTTAGGAAAAAATCAAGGATACAAGGATTCTCAGTACAGTTTTCTAAGGCTGACACTGCAGATAAATTGCCTATTTGGGTTATAGTGATATTTAATCCTAGGGGAGCAGAGGACACAGATTCAGATGCATTCTGTTGTGATGATATCTTTAGTTGTGAATTCTTCCATTTGGAATTCATAATTACAATGTCCCCATACTTGAGGTTATTCTCAGCATTCAACCCCCTGATAAATCTGTCTACACAAAACGGCAGCTGGTCCACTGGCAATTGAACTGCTTTTGGTGACATAATTTCATGATATTTTTTAGATTCTCTGAAAGAGAGCAGCTGCCCAGAGCTTCAGAAGCATTGTGCATGGGGAACTTTGCTTACATTTTCTCTAGGGACAAGGAGGCTCTGTAGGGTGACTATTGGTGAGAACTGTCAGGTAAATAACTGTCTCATGGAAAATGCTCTTTGGCTGGTTTTGGTCCCTATGCTTAGAATTACAAGCATTTTAGTGAGAAAAAAAATTTCGTAATGAGGTGATCAGTTTAGAGCAAGAAAGAAAAATCAGGTTTATCCAAAGTCTTTTTAAATTTAATCCTCAAATGAGAATATGGTAGAAAAAGAAACAAATAATAAAACAGATGGAAGAATACAGGTGGTTTGAAGGCAGAAGCTAATACTCCAAATGGAATTAATTCTCTTAGCATACTTTTAGGGTAGATTTTATGAAAATCTATTTGTTTTGCACAGAGGGGAAACAATTTGCATCTGACCTTGGAATGGAAAAAGCCTCTGCTGATTTTAGGGCAGGAAGAATTGAATGTGAACCACAGAATTTTACTCTAACCCATGCTATTTTGAACATCTTGTAAACGATTCGGGCCACAGTTTGTCTGACCCAAGGGGATAACTTGCTTTCAAAACCCCCTGGCAAATCCTGCCTTACTGGTAATAGTTAAACAAGAGATGGATGGATACATTCTCTACAAACAGTCTTTTATGTGAGAGAAACAATTTTGTACTGACCTTACCCTAGATCACCACATCACACAACTGTGGGAAATCAAAGTGACTGAAAGAAATATAGAGATCTTTTGTGACGATGAAACAGTCCTGTATTTTAATTGTGGTAGTGGTGACACAAATCTAAACACGTGATAAAATGGCATAGAACTATGCATAGGGGGCGCCTGGGTGGCACAGCGGTTAAGCGTCTGCCTTCGGCCCAGGGCGTGATCCCAGCGTTCTGGGATCGAGCCCCACATCAGGCTCTTCTGCTATGAGCCTGCTTCTTCCTCTCCCACTCCCCCTGCTTGTGTTCCCTCTCTCACTGGCTGTCTCTATCTCTGTCAAATAAATAAAAAATGTTTAAAAAAAAAAAAGAGCTATGCATAGGCATTGTATCCCTGTCCATTTCCTACTTAGTTATAGTTTCCCAATGTAACCAGTGGAGAATACATGGCATCCCTGTACTATCACAGCAACTTCCTGTGAATCTATAATTCTTTAAAAACAAAGTTAAAAATGTAGAAACAATAAATGGAAGAAATATCTAAAACTCTTCCCACCACATTTCAAATGACTGGCTCTTTCTTATGCATTAGAGCTCATCTTACCACATCCACAAGGAACACCTGACTAATGCCCGTACCTAACGTAGCTTCCTTTGACAAATGTGATAAAGGGTTAGCATCCAAAATATATACAGAAGTGCTGTAGGGGAAGGTAAGAGGGCAAAGTAGTAGGAGGACCCTAGGCTTACATCATCCTTTGAACACAGCTATATAAATATCAAATCATTCTGAATACCCAAGATATCAATCTGAGGACTGACAGAACAAATTGGGAAACTAGAGGGAGAGGGGAGGCCATACTGTGGAAGGTAGGAGGTGCAGAGATATGTTTTGGGGGAGAAATGGATTGCAGATGCCGTGGAAGGGAGGGAGCCCTGGTCCCAGAGAGAGGCGAGAAAGAGAGAGAGAGGAGCACCCAGGGGATCACACAAGGAAAACAGTTCCCCAAAGCCATTGACTGGGAAAATGACAGGGGCTGATTTTCATGAGTTTTTGCAACCAGTGGGGCTCAAAGACTGGAGTTTTAGAGGTCTGCCAGAATGGCTAGTATAAGCCCTGAGGGCACTGCAGTACTCCTGTAGAGAAGGTAGGCAGGTAACTCCGGGGCAGACAGCATCATCTGAGGATCACCTGAGCTGCACTGGGACAGACGGTTCCCTCTTCTTGGAGTGTATCTGAGAAAGGTGGCACTGCCTCTCCAGGGAGAAAGGAGCCAGCAGGTGTCATTTCCCTCCCCCACTACTCAGCATAGGTGCAGAGACACCTGCTGAGGGCAGCTAACCTGGACACAGGCTTTTCTGTGTGCTCTGCTCCAACCCCATGCTCCTGCGTTCTGGTGCAACTGCCCTTCTGGGTAAAACGTGCTTCAATCCCAGCACAGTGAGACACTCCCCCAGAAAACCACTGAATGTCCCCACAATACCAGGTCCCTAAAGTTTGGAGCTTTGAAACTTAGCTGACCTAGCTGGGATAGAGCCCAAAGTGAACTTCACTGCTCCAGGCAGTCAAGCACCCCAGACACAGACAGTGTGAAAGTAGCAATCTGAAAAACACCTAGAACACACAAAGGGAAATGATTCTTCTGGGAGGGCTTCCTTGAGAGCAGCAAGCCCAAACTGCACTCTCTGAGGACAAGGGAGCTGGCTAGCACCATTTCCCTCCCCTGCCCATCAGCATAAACTTCAGTAAATGGCACAGCTCCAACACTGGCTGCCTAAACTGCTTACACTAGGCCCCACCCCCCTCAGAACAAGTGCAGCAGGTCCCTCCCCAGAAACAGCAGCACAGATCTCAGCATTCACCATGTCTACTGACCATAAAGTTCTGCAAAACTTCAGCTCTAGTGGAAACAGCATCAGGTCTCTTTTAACAAGCAGATCAGAGCACACCTAGTTAAAACTCACCAAACTCTGACCACGGTCCAAACACTCCCCATTGCAGGCAAGGGGAAATTCTGCAGAGGACTGACCTGAGGGAGAGAGCAGCCATAACACGGCAGTGGAGTACACACAGCGCACACCAGAGACACTTCTTCAAGCGCCAGGCCCTGGACATTATATGACCTCTTCTTCATAAAGCCGTTCCTCTCAGGAGCAGGAAACATAACAGGCTTTCCTAATGCAGAGAAGAAAACAGAGACTTAGACAAAACGCCAAGATGGAGGAATTCATCCCAAAGGAAAGAACAAGAAAAGGTCATAGCCAGGGATCTAATCAAAACAAATATAAGTAATAGGCCTGATCCAGAATTTAAAGCAACAATCATAAGAATACTGGCTGGGCTTGAGAAAACCATAGAAGACATCAGGGAGAACCTTACCACGGAGGTAAAAGAGCTTAAAAACAATCAGGCCAAAATAAAAAATGAAATAACCAAGATTTGAAACCAACTGCATGTAATGACCATGAGGATGGAAGAAACAAAGGAATGAATACATGATATAAAANGACCTTACCCTAGATCACCACATCACACAACTGTGGGAAATCAAAGTGACTGAAAGAAATATAGAGATCTTTTGTGACGATGAAACAGTCCTGTATTTTAATTGTGGTAGTGGTGACACAAATCTAAACACGTGATAAAATGGCATAGAACTATGCATAGGGGGCGCCTGGGTGGCACAGCGGTTAAGCGTCTGCCTTCGGCCCAGGGCGTGATCCCAGCGTTCTGGGATCGAGCCCCACATCAGGCTCTTCTGCTATGAGCCTGTCTTCCTCTCCCACTCCCCCTGCTTGTGTTCCCTCTCTCACTGGCTGTCTCTATCTCTGTCAAATAAATAAAAAATGTTTAAAAAAAAAAAAGAGCTATGCATAGGCATTGTATCCCTGTCCATTTCCTACTTAGTTATAGTTTCCCCATGTAACCAGTGGAGAATACATGGCATCCCTGTACTATCACAGCAACTTCCTGTGAATCTATAATTCTTTAAAAACAAAGTTAAAAATGTAGAAACAATAAATGGAAGAAATATCTAAAACTCTTCCCACCACATTTCAAATGACTGGCTCTTTCTTATGCATTAGAGCTCATCTTACCACATCCACAAGGAACACCTGACTAATGCCCGTACCTAACGTAGCTTCCTTTGACAAATGTGATAAAGGGTTAGCATCCAAAATATATACAGAAGTGCTGTAGGGGAAGGTAAGAGGGCAAAGTAGTAGGAGGACCCTAGGCTTACATCATCCTTTGAACACAGCTATATAAATATCAAATCATTCTGAATACCCAAGATATCAATCTGAGGACTGACAGAACAAATTGGGAAACTAGAGGGAGAGGGGAGGCCATACTGTGGAAGGTAGGAGGTGCAGAGATATGTTTTGGGGGAGAAATGGATTGCAGATGCCGTGGAAGGGAGGGAGCCCTGGTCCCAGAGAGAGGCGAGAAAGAGAGAGAGAGGAGCACCCAGGGGATCACACAAGGAAAACAGTTCCCCAAAGCCATTGACTGGGAAAATGACAGGGGCTGATTTTCATGAGTTTTTGCAACCAGTGGGGCTCAAAGACTGGAGTTTTAGAGGTCTGCCAGAATGGCTAGTATAAGCCCTGAGGGCACTGCAGTACTCCTGTAGAGAAGGTAGGCAGGTAACTCCGGGGCAGACAGCATCATCTGAGGATCACCTGAGCTGCACTGGGACAGACGGTTCCCTCTTCTTGGAGTGTATCTGAGAAAGGTGGCACTGCCTCTCCAGGGAGAAAGGAGCCAGCAGGTGTCATTTCCCTCCCCCACTACTCAGCATAGGTGCAGAGACACCTGCTGAGGGCAGCTAACCTGGACACAGGCTTTTCTGTGTGCTCTGCTCCAACCCCATGCTCCTGCGTTCTGGTGCAACTGCCCTTCTGGGTAAAACGTGCTTCAATCCCAGCACAGTGAGACACTCCCCCAGAAAACCACTGAATGTCCCCACAATACCAGGTCCCTAAAGTTTGGAGCTTTGAAACTTAGCTGACCTAGCTGGGATAGAGCCCAAAGTGAACTTCACTGCTCCAGGCAGTCAAGCACCCCAGACACAGACAGTGTGAAAGTAGCAATCTGAAAAACACCTAGAACACACAAAGGGAAATGATTCTTCTGGGAGGGCTTCCTTGAGAGCAGCAAGCCCAAACTGCACTCTCTGAGGACAAGGGAGCTGGCTAGCACCATTTCCCTCCCCTGCCCATCAGCATAAACTTCAGTAAATGGCACAGCTCCAACACTGGCTGCCTAAACTGCTTACACTAGGCCCCACCCCCCTCAGAACAAGTGCAGCAGGTCCCTCCCCAGAAACAGCAGCACAGATCTCAGCATTCACCATGTCTACTGACCATAAAGTTCTGCAAAACTTCAGCTCTAGTGGAAACAGCATCAGGTCTCTTTTAACAAGCAGATCAGAGCACACCTAGTTAAAACTCACCAAACTCTGACCACGGTCCAAACACTCCCCATTGCAGGCAAGGGGAAATTCTGCAGAGGACTGACCTGAGGGAGAGAGCAGCCATAACACGGCAGTGGAGTACACACAGCGCACACCAGAGACACTTCTTCAAGCGCCAGGCCCTGGACATTATATGACCTCTTCTTCATAAAGCCGTTCCTCTCAGGAGCAGGAAACATAACAGGCTTTCCTAATGCAGAGAAGAAAACAGAGACTTAGACAAAACGCCAAGATGGAGGAATTCATCCCAAAGGAAAGAACAAGAAAAGGTCATAGCCAGGGATCTAATCAAAACAAATATAAGTAATAGGCCTGATCCAGAATTTAAAGCAACAATCATAAGAATACTGGCTGGGCTTGAGAAAACCATAGAAGACATCAGGGAGAACCTTACCACGGAGGTAAAAGAGCTTAAAAACAATCAGGCCAAAATAAAAAATGAAATAACCAAGATTTGAAACCAACTGCATGTAATGACCATGAGGATGGAAGAAACAAAGGAATGAATACATGATATAAAAGAATTATTGAAAATAAGGAAACTGATCAAAAGACAGAAAGAAAAATCTTGGATCACAAGAGTAGACTTAGAGAACAGTGACTCCACGAAAAGTAATAACATTCATATCATAGGAGTCCCAGAGGAAGAGAGAGAAAAGGGGGCAGAAGGTTTATTTGAGGAAATTATAGATGAAAATTTCCCTAATCTGTGAAAGAAAACAGATTTCCAAAACCAGGAGGCACAGAGAACTCCCATCAAAATCAACAAAAGCAGGCCAATACCAAGACATAGTAAAGTTTGCAAAATATAGAGATAATACAAAAATCCTAAAAGCAAGAAAAAATAAGTCCCTAATTTACAAGGGAAGACAAATAATATTAGCAGCAAACCTTTCCACAGAAACTTGACAGGCCAGAAGAGAATGGCATGATCTATTCAACGTGCTGAATGGGAAAAATCTGCAGCCAAGAATACTCTGCCCAGCAAGGCTATCATTCAGAATAGAAGAGATTAAGAGTTTCCCAGACAAAAAAAAAAAAATAGAAAAAAGAAACTAAAGGAGTTTGTGACCACTATGCCAGCCCTGTAAGAAATATTAAAGGAGACTCTCTGAGTGGGAAAAAAGACCAAAAGCAGCAAAGACTAGAAAGGAACAGAGAAAATCTCCAGAAACAATGACTTTACGGGTAATAAAATTGCACTAAATTCATACCTATCAATAATCACTCTGAATTTACATAAACTAAATGCTGCAATCAAAAGGCATAAGGTGTCAGAATGGGTTTAAAAAACAAGACCCATCAACGTGCTTCCTACAGGAGACTCATTTTAGACCTAATGACACCTGTAGATTGAAATAGAGGGGTTGGAGAAACATTTATCATGCATTGGATGCCAAAAGACAGCCAGAGTACCAATACTTATATCAAAAAAACTAGATTTTAAACCAAAGGCTGTAATAAGAGATGAAGAAGTGCACTGTATCATAATAAAGGGGTCTATCCAGTAAGATCAAACAATTATAAGTATTTATGCCAACTTGGAAGCACCCAGACATATAAAACAATTAATAACCAACATAAAGGAATTCATGGATGATAATATAATAATAGGAGGGGACTTTAACACCCCATTTACATCAATGGACAGATCATCTAAGCAAATTTCAACAAGGAAACAATGGCTTTAAATGATACACTGGACCAGATAGACTTAACAGATATAATCAGAACATTTCATCCAAAAGCAGCAGAATACGATTCTTTTCAAGTGTGCGTGGAACATTCTCCAGAATAGATCACATACTAGGTCACAAATCAGGCCTCAGTAAGTACAAAAAGATTGAGATCATACCATGCATATTTTCTGATCACAACAGTATGAAACCTGAAGTCAATCAGAAGAAAAAATCCGGAAAGACCACAAATACATGGAGGTTGAAGATTATCCTACTAAGGGTGCCTGGGTGGCTCAGTAGGTTAAGCATCTGCCTTCAACTCAGGTCATGATCCTGGAGTCCAGGGATCAAGCCCCACATCAGACTCCCTGTTCAGCAGGCAGCCTGCTTCTCCCTTTCCCTCTGCCCTTCACCCCACTTGTGTTCTTTATCTTTCTCCCTCCCTCTCTCTGTCTCTCTCAAATATATCTCTCAAATATATCTTTAAAGAAAAAGAATGTCCTACTAAAGAATGAATGGGTCAAATAGGAAGTTAAAGAAGAAATAAGAANTCTTTAAAGAAAAAGAATGTCCTACTAAAGAATGAATGGGTCAAATAGGAAGTTAAAAAAGAAATAAGAAAATACATGGACACAAATGAAAATGAAAACACTATGGTCCAAAAACCTTTGGGATGCAGCAAAGGTGGTCACAGGAGGGAAGTATATAGTAATACAGGCTGATCTCAAGAAGCAAGAAAAATCTCAAATATACAACCTAACCTTATGCCTAAAGGAGCTGGAAAAAGAACAAATGAAGCATAAAGCCAGCAGAAGGAGGGAAATAATAAAAATTAGAGCAGAAATAAATAATACAGAAACAAAAAACCCAGAACAGTGAATGAAACCAGGAGCTGGTTCTTTGAAAAAAATCAATAAAGTTGACAACCCCCTAGATGTAATTATCAGAAAGAAAAGAGAAAGGACGCAAGTAAATAAAATCACGAGTGAGAAAGGAAAAAGCTTCTGCACAGCCAAGGAAAGAGTCAAAAAATCTAAGAGGCAGCCCACGGAATGGGAGAAGGTATTTGCAAATGATACTAAAGATAAAAGACTGGTATCCAAGATCTACAAAGAATCTCTCGAAGTCAATACACAAGAAACAAATAAACAAATCATAAAATGGGCAGAAGATATGAACAGACACTTTTCCAATGAAGACATACAAATGGCTAACAGACACATGAAAAAATGTTCAAAATCATTAGCCATCAGGGAAATTCAAATCAAAACCACACTGAGATACCACCTTACGCCAGTTAGAATGGCAAAGATAGACAAGGCAAGAAACAACAATTGTTGGAGAGGATGTGGAGAAAGGGGATCCCTCCTACATTGTTGGTGGGAATGCAAGTTGGTACAGCCACTCTGGAAAACAGTGTGGAGGTCCCTTAAAAAGTTAAAAATTGAACTACCCTATGACCCAGCCATTGCACTACTGGGTGTTTACCCCAAAGATACAGACGTAGTAAAGAGGAAGATCAGTAGGAGAAGAAAGGGATAAAGAAAGGGTGGGTAATCAGAAAGGGAAATGAAGCATGAGAGACTATGGACTCTGAAAAACAAACTGAGGGCTTCAGAGGGGAGGGGCATGGGGGAATGGGATAGGCTGGCGATGCACGTATTGCATGGTGCACTGGGTGTTATACACAACTAATGAATCATTGACTTTACATCAAAAACCAGGGATGTACTGTATGGTGAATAACATAATATAATAAAAATATCATTATGAAAAAAAAGTTTAAAAAAAAAGAAAGGAGAAATAACAACAAAATCAAGAAATGCAAACAATTTTAAGAGAATATTATGAAAAACTATATGCCAACAAATTGGGCAATCTGGAAGAAATGGATAAATTCCTACAAATATATAAAATACCAAAAGGAAACAGAAGGAAATAGAAAATGAACAGACCAATAACCACCAAAGAAATCGAATCAGTAATCGAAAATCTCCCAACAAACAAAAGTCCAGGGCCAGATGGCTTCACAGGGGAATTCTACCAAACATGTAAAAACAAGCTAATATCTATTCTTCTCACACTATTCCAAAAAATAGAAATGGAAGGAAAACTTCCAAACTCATTCTACAAGGCCAACATTGCCTTGATTCCAAAACCAGACAAAGACTCCACTAAAAAAGATTACTGGCCAATATCCCTGATGAACATAGATGCAGAAATTGTCAACAAAATACTAGTAAATCAAATCCAACAGCACCTTAAAAGTATCATTCACCACGATCAAATGAGATGTATTCCTGGTTGCAAGGGTGGTTCTATATTCACAAATCAATCAATGCGATACATCACATTAATAAAAGAAAAAATAAGAGCCATATGATCCTCTCAATAGGTTCATAAAAAGCATTTGACGAAGTATACAACCCATTCTTAATACAAACCCTCAACAGAGTAGGGATAGAGGGGACATACCTCTACATCATAAAGGCCATATAAGAAAATCCCATAGCTAATACCATCCTCAAAGGGGAAAAACTGAGAGATTTTCCTCTATGCAAGGAACAAGACACGGATGTAAATATGTACACACACACACACACACACACACANCACACACACACACACACACACACACACACAGATATATATAATCTCACCACTGTTACTTAACATAGTACTGGAAGTCCTAGCCTCAGCAATCAGACAACAAAGAGAAATAAAGGCATTCAAATCAGCAAGGAACAAGTCAAATTTTCACTGTTTTCTGACAACATGACTCTCTGTGTAGAANGATATATATACTCTCACCACTGTTACTTAACATAGTACTGGAAGTCCTAGCCTCAGCAATCAGACAACAAAGAGAAATAAAAGGCATTCAAATCAGCAAGGAACAAGTCAAATTTTCACTGTTTTCTGACAACATGACTCTCTGTGTAGAAAACCTGCAAAACTCCACAAAAAAGCTGCTGGAACTGATATACAAATTCAGTAAAGTTGCAGAATACAAAATCAATGTACAGAAATCTGTTGCATAGCTATACACCATGAGTGAAGCAGCAAAAATCAAGCAATCAATCCCACTTACAATTGCACTGAAACCTAGGAATAAACCTAACCAAAGAGGTAAAAGATTTGTACTCTAAAAAATATAAAATGGTGATGGAAGAAACTGCAGATGACACAAAGAAATGGAAAAACATTCCATGCTCATGGATTGGAAGAACAAATCTTGTTAAAATGTCTGTACTACCCAAAGCAATCTATACATTTAATGTAATCTCTATCAAAATACCACCATCATTCTTCACAGAGCTAGAACAAATAATCCTAAAATTTGTTAGGGAACCACAAAAGAGCTTAAACAGCCAAAAAAATCTTGAAAAAGAAAATCAAAGCTGGAGGCAACCCAATTCCAGACTTCAACTTATATTACAAAGCTGTCATAAGGAAGACAGCATGGTACTGGCACAAAAACAGGCATATAGATCAGTGGAACAGAATAGAAAAACCAGAAATGAACCCACAACTCTATGGTCAACTAATCTTCAACAAAGCAGGAATGAATATCCAATGGGGGGAAAAAAGACAGTTTCTTCAACAAATGATGTTGGACAGCAACATGCCAAAGAATGAAACTAGACCACTTTCTTACACCATACACAAAAGTAATTCAAAATGGATGAAAGACCCAAATGTGAGATAGGAAACCATCAAAATCCTAGAGGAGAACACAGGCAGTATCAGCCATAGCAACTTCTTACTAGATATTTCTCCTGAGGCAAGGGAAACAAAAGTAAACTATTAGGACTTCATCAAGATAAGACGCTTCTGCACAACAAAGGAAAGAAACAACAAAACTTAAAGGCAACCCATGAAATTGGAGAAAATATTTGCAAATGACAAATCTAATAAAGGAGTAGTATCCAAAAGATATGAAGAACTTACACAACTCAACACGCAAAAAAACCAAATAACCCAATTAAAAGACATGACGGGAGGAAGACATGAACACACATTCTCCAAAGACATACAGATGGCCAACAGACATATGAAAAGATGTTCAACATCGCCCATCAGAGAAATCCAAATCAAAACTGCAATATCACCTCACACCTGTCATAATGGCTAAAATCACTGACACAAGAAACAGCAGGTTTTGGCGAGGATGTTGGCAGGAATGCAAACTGGTGCAGCCACTCTGTAAAACAGCATGGAGGTTCTTCAGAAAGTTCAAAATAGAATTACCCTGTGATCTAAAAATTGCACTACTAGGTATTCACCCAAAGGATATAAAAATAACGATTTGAAGGGACACTTTCACCCCAATATTTATAGCAGCCTTATCAACAATAGCCAAATTATTGAAAGAGCCCAAATGTCCATGGACTGATGAATTGATAAAGAATAGTGGGGGGGGTGTATGTGTGTGTGTGTGTATACACACACATACACACACATATATATATACACACATATATATATACATATATACACACACATATATATAGAGAGAGAATAGAATAGAACTCAGCCATAAAAAGGAATGTATATACATCGAATGTATATTCATAGAAAGGAATATATATACATACATATATTGAGAGAGAGAGAATATAGAATATTACTCAGCCATAAAAAGGAATGAAAATTTCCAAGGATATGGATGAGCTAGAGAGTATTATGCTAAGCAAAGTCAGTCAGAGGAAAACAAATACCATATGATTTCCTTCATATCTGGAATTTAAGAAACATAACATGATTCCATACAAATTTAAGGACTATTTGTTCCAGTTCTTTGAAAAATGTCCTCGGTATTTTGATCGGGATTAGCATTGAAAGTGTAGATTGCTCTGGGTAGCATGGACATTTTAACTATGTTAATTCTTCCAATCCATGAGCATGGAATATTTTTCCATCTTTTTATGTCTTCCTCAATATCTTTCAAAAGTGATCTATAGTTTCTAGGATATAGGTCCTTTACGTCTCTGGTTAAGTTAATTCCAAGGTAACGNATCAAAATACCGAGGACATTTTTCAAAGAACTGGAACAAATAGTCCTTAAATTTGTATGGAACCAGAAAAGGCCCCGAATCTCCAAGGAACTGTTGAAAAGGAAAAACAAAGCTGGGGGCATCACAATGCCGGATTTCGAGCTGTACTACAAAGCTGTGATCACAAAGACAGCATGGTACTGGCACAAAAACAGACACATCGACCAATGGAACAGAATAGAGAACCCAGAAATGGACCCTCGGCTCTTTGGGCAACTAATCTTTGATAAAGCAGGAAAAAACATCCGGTGGAAAAAAGACAGTCTCTTCAATAAATGGTGCTGGGAAAATTGGACAGCTACATGCAAAAGAATGAAACTTGACCACTCTCTCACACCATACACAAAAATAAACTCCAAATGGATGAAAGACCTCAATGTGAGACAGGAATCCATCAAAATTCTAGAGGAGAACATAGGCAACAACTTCTATGACATCGGCCAGAGCAACCTTTTTCACGACACATCTCCAAAGGCAAGAGAAATAAAAGATAAAATGAACTTATGGGACTTTATCAGGATAAAGAGCTTCTGCACAGCCAAGGAAACAGTCAAAAAAACTAAGAGACAGCCCACGGAATGGGAGAATATATTTGCAAAGGACACCACAGATAAAGGACTGGTATCCAAGATCTACAAAGAACTTCTCAAACTCAATACACGAGAAACAAATAAACAAATCATAAAATGGGCAGAAGATATGAACAGACACTTTTCCAATGAAGACATACAAATGGCTAACAGACACATGAAAAAATGTTCAAAATCATTAGCCATCAGGGAAATTCAAATCAAAACCACACTGAGATACCACCTTACGCCAGTTAGAATGGCAAAGATAGACAAGGCAAGAAACAACAATTGTTGGAGAGGATGTGGAGAAAGGGGATCCCTCCTACATTGTTGGTGGGAATGCAAGTTGGTACAGCCACTCTGGAAAACAGTGTGGAGGTCCCTTAAAAAGTTAAAAATTGAACTACCCTATGACCCAGCCATTGCACTACTGGGTGTTTACCCCAAAGATACAGACGTAGTAAAGAGAAGGGCCATATGCACCCCAATGTTCATAGCTGCATTGTCCACAATAGCCAAATCATGGAAGGAGCCGAGATGCCCTTCAACAGATGACTGGATTAAGAAGCTGTGGTCCATATATACAATGGAATATTACTCAGCTATCAGAAAGAACGAATTCTCAACATTTGCTGCAACATGGACGGCACTGGAGGAGATAATGCTAAGTGAAATAAGTCAAGCAGAGAAAGACAATTATCATATGATTTCTCTCATCTATGGAACATAAGAACTAGGATGATCGGTAGGGGAAGAAAGGGATAAAGAAAAGGGGGGTAATCAGAAGGGGGAATGAAACATGAGAGACTATGGACTATGAGAAACAAACTGAAGACTTCAGAGGGGAGGGGGTGGGGGAATGGGATAGACTGGTGATGGGTAGTAAGGAGGGCACGTATTGCATGGTGCACTGGGTGTTATACGCAACTAATGAAGCATCAAACTTTACATCGGAATCTGGGGATGTACTGTATGGTGATTAACATAATATAATAAAATAAAAAAAAGAAACATAACATGAAAATAAGGGGGAGAAAAGAGAGAGGCAAACCAAGAAACAGATTCTTAACTATAGAGAACAAATTGAGGGCTGCTGGAGGGGAGGTGGGCAGGGGCATGGGTGAAATAGGTGATGGGGATTAAGGGTGTTGTACGTAAGTGATGGATCACAAAATCCTACACCTGAAACTAATTACACTTTATGTTAACTAACTGGAATGTAATAAAAATTTGGGGAAGGAAAGAACTGCTACAACTTAACACCTAAAAATAAAATAATCCCATTAAAAAATGGGTAGAAGATATGAACAGACATTTCTCCAAGAAGATATCCAGATGACCAAGAAATACATGAAAAGATGCTCAATATCACTGACCATCAGGGAAATGCAAGTCAAAACCACAATGAGATATCACCCCACACCTGTCAGAATGGCTAAAATGAACACCACAAGAAACAACAGGTGTTAGTGAGGATGTAAGGAAAAAGAAACATTCGTGCGCTGTTGGTGGGAATGCAAGCTGGTATAGCCACTCTGGAAAACAGTATGGAGTTTCCTCAAAAAGTTAAAAATGGAACTACCTTATGATCCAGTAATTTCACTACTGGGTATCAACTCAAAATTATAAAAAATACTAATTCAAAGGGATACATGCATCCTGATATTTATAGCAGCATTATCTACAATAGCCAAATTATAGAAACAGCCCAAGTGTCCATCGACTGATGAATGGATAAAGAAGATGTGGTGTGTATATGTATATGTGTATATGTATGTGTTACACTTACACATGCACACACACACACACACACACACACGATGGAATACTATTCAGTCATAAAAAAGCATGAGATCTTGCCATTTGCAATGGCATGGATGGAGCTAGAGAATATAATACTAAGTTAAATAAGTCAGAGAAAGACAAACACCATATGTCCACTCATGTGGAATTTTAGAAATAAATCAAACAAACAAAGGGGAAAAAAGGAACAAAAATAGACTCCTAATTATAGAGAAAGAACTGAGAGTTAACAGAGGGGAGGTAGGTGGGGGGATGGGTGAAATAGGTGATGGGGATTAAGGAGTCCACTTGTCATGATGAGCACTGGGCTATGTACAGAACTGTTGAGTCACTATCTTGCACACTTGCAACTAATATAACACTGTATGTTAACTGTACTGGAATTAAAAACTTAAGTAAAAAATAAAGGAGCTTCCTTTCCATCTCCATCCTACCGGTATTTTTATCTCAGGCCCCCTGCATTTCACATTTGTAACACTTGTTGGCACATTTGTAATTACATGGTCATGGTTTCATTATGCGATAAATGTCTATTCTCCACTTAACATGTATATGTTGAGAATCTACGTACCAAGCCAGATTTTAGATACTGAGAATACATCAGTAAACAAGTCAGAAAGGATCCCTAGTAGACAGACAAGGTCCCTTTATCTCACAAAGCTCGCATTCTAGTATGGAAGGATGACAATAAACAAGTAAATACATAAATAAGAAAATACCAAATAGGAACACATTTTGGTAACATAACAGAAGATGGTAATATAATAGAGAATTACTCGGCGGTTACTTAGCCTTGCGTTGTTAAACGGTGCTACTTCCCAGTGAGGTAATGTTTGAACAAAGACCTGAACTCTGGAGGAGTCAGCCATGCAAAAGTTCGTGAGGTGTAGGATAGAGGCAAAGGGAGTTCTTTCCAGGCAGAGGAAAAAGCAAGCACAACTTCTTACATTGGGAAAGATCTTGGTGTTTCAGTGATGAACAAGGATGCCAGACCATGTGGAATGGAGTGAGTGAGAAGGGAACCTATGAGATCAGGTCAGAGAGTCAGGAAGGAGCCAGATCACATGGGGCTTGCAGGGCCGCGGTAAGAGGCGTACTGGAGAGCCATTGGAGAGCTGTGAGCTTTTGGTCTGGTCTGTTTTTGCACACCATGGCTGCACACCCATGTCTGAGATATGATAAACACTGGTTTTGATAGCATATTTAATTAATGTACCATACCTCTTGAGGACTGTAGAATCATATTCACTTTGCCCAACAGTGTCTTTTAAACCTTCTGCAAACCTTGTGTGCCCTAAAATTTAGAGTACAAATTCTAGGGCTTCTTAAACATCTTTGGTGGCCAGAGACAATTTTCTTCACTTAGCGGCCATGGATAGACTTTTGGTGTGTTTGAAAAATGAATTCCAGATAGGCCTAGAGGATATAATTCCAATGGTTTTGCTTAGATCTAGTCTTTCTGGAATGAAGACCTTGAAAACTATTCAACCTGGGAATGCCCCACCCAGCAACTCTACTCTCCACGTTATGGCACACACTCTAACTTCTGCAGGTATCTAGTTTATCATCACTTGTTTATTGAGCTCCTATCATGTTCTAATACACCTTAGGAACTTGAAAGACAGTAAATGAGTATACAAATAAGGTATTGTTCTGATGGAGCTAGTGTTTCATTGGAGAGAACCAGTCAATATAAAGCAAAATTAAAATAAACAGAAGCCAAAATATAAAATTTCTGATAGTAATAGTTTTTCCATAAAAATAAAACCAGTTGATGTGATAGTTACTAGAGGAGGAGAGGACTATTTTAAATGAGGAGAGATGTGAGTTCAGGGATGACCTCTCTACGGGACTGAAATTGAAGCTGGGACTACCAGAGATAAGCTATCTAGTTCTCCCCAAAATCATCAGTTTTGGTCAAAATGAAAGAGTAAGTGCAATCAGAGCACAAGCCAGGGAGCATTCACGTTTGTGTTTTAAGTTCTCATCTAAGTCTCCTTTAGAACGTTTGAAACAAGTATTGAGATGCCACTTGAGTAACAAGACTGCAAGACTACTTCTGCCACTGATGTGCAGCGATTGGAAGCCTGGCAGAGTCCCCTTGGTCATACTCCTAGGGCAGTTTGCTGCAGGGCACCCTTTGTCATCTGCACCATCCTTTCAATGTGACCATTTGCTTGAGGGGACTGAGATGCTATGATAGCAACTTGGATAAGGCTCCTGTCCAAAAATCCCTTAAATTCTGTTGAGGAGAATGCACAACGAATCTTCAAGGTGGCACTATTGAATAATGTATTTGCAAAAGGAAAAAAAAAAGCAAAAGGAAATTCTGGCATAAACCTATGTAATTTGGGGATATTCTGAATATTCCTGTTTGTCCTGTTTTGTTTTTATTTACATCAGGGTTTGATTGTGTTTGAAGGAGTGGTTTCAGCTACAATCAAATCAGGCATACATGGTCCCCAGACAGGGCGACTCCTGGAAGAAACAATGCGGACTGTGAGAAAGAGATGGCAGTGGTGACTTACATGATGTATGACTGTGGGAAACTTATGAACCTCTTTGTTTTGGAGTTTTTTAAAATTATTATTATTATGTTATGTTAGTCACCATCATTAGCTTTTGATGTAGTCGTTCCATGATTCATTGTTTGGGTTATGAACTTCTTTGAGCCTCTGTTTCCTCATCTGTAAAATGGTGATGATTATATCTACCTCATGGAATTATTATAAAGATTAGAGGACACGGCCATAAAAACCTTGTTACCAAAATTGGCTCATAAAAGTCATTCCATGAAAGATAGACATTGTAAATATTATTATTAAAATCAATACTGGGACACCTGGGTGGCTCAGTTGGTTGAGTGGCCGGCTCTTGATTTCAGCTCAGGTCATGATCTCAGGGTCCTGGGATTGAGCCCCATCTCTGGCTCTGCGCTCATCCAGGAGTCTGCTTGGGGATTCTCTCTCCCCCTCTCCCTTTGCCCCTCCCCGCACTTGTGCTGTCTCTCCCTCTCTCTCCCTAAAATAAATAAATAAATCTTTTAAAATGTTAAAAAAAATAAAATCAATACTGATTCTTGACTAAGGCTTCTTGATCACCATCTATGTATGGCTTTTTATGTGTGGCAGTTGTTTGAGAATCTGCAAGAATATCACCTATGACCGGACTCTGATAAACTACAGTGAGGGCATATTTGCAAACACTGGAATCATGGAATTGAAACAATTGTAGAGCCTGTATATTGGCTTTTTCTTAAAGGTGCTTATGATTTCCCCCCAAGGCTCACTATAGCACCAGTCAAATTGGAATTACTCACTGGGCACATCTCCTTATTTCTTGGATACTGTGCTGAATTAAATATTCAAGTTACTGTTCGTTTACATGAATCTAAGGTAAAAATATTCAGTAAAAATACATTCTTAGGGGCACCTGGGTGGCACAGTCGTTAAGCGTCTGCCTTCAGCTCAGGGCGTGATCCCAGTGTTCTGGGATCGAGCCCCACATCGGGCTCCTCCGCTATGAGCCTGCTTCCTCCTCTCCCAGTCCCCCTGCTTGTGTTCCCTCTCTCTCTGGCTGTCTCTGTCAAATAAATAAATAAAGTCTTTTTAAAAAATACATTCTTAGCATTGTGTATAATTGACACAACCCATTACTGGACAATAGCATAGGCCTCTCCCTTCTGAGATCCCATCTTAGAAAAACATTCTGAAGAATTTGCTGTCATTCTTCTAAGGGTAAATTATGGTATTGCTTTAAATGCCACAGTCACTGAGCTCTAACCATGAGAATCTTCAAAAGGAACTTATGGGCTGTATCTCTGAATGAAAAGTAGGAGAAAATAATTATACAATTGTCTTTTATTGACCTTTTACTATGGACCACGTCTATGCTAAAAGTGTGCAATTTTAGTTATAATCCCCTTTAATCCTCATAGCAACCCTTTGGGGTATGTACTGTTATTATCCCTATCTCATAGGAAACTGAGGATCAAAAATTTGAGGACTTTGCTAAAGGTTACAGCTAGTTAGTGCTTTATCGGGGTGGGACAAGTATGTGTCTACTCTAAAATTAGACCTCAGGGAAAAGGTTAAGCGTAAGGTTGTTAATGGCTTGATTTGATTTGTGTCTATTCTGCAGATTCTTATTAAGAACTGTGGAAGGTATTGGAAGTTGCATTTGTCCAAGAAGTATGTGGAGTACATGTAATTCAAGGGTGATGGAGTCTAGGACCTGTGAAAGATGCTGAGCAAAAAAAAATTGTCCTCCCACTGCATCCTAGTTGAAAAGCGATCAAGTTGAGGGATGAAAGGGGATCAGACGCACAACCCACCTAAAAGCTCTCCCAATTCCTTCAGAGACTTGGTACAAAATCTAAGGCCATGTCTGTCCACAGAAAAATCCGCATCTGCACATGACTCTGCCACTGCCCTCATCCCTGGCCTGGCAACACCCCCTCCCCCAAATGGAGATATTCAGAACCCGAGAGACAATAATAGGGTGAGAAAAATAGATATTAATAAATAAATGGAGACCGTAGATAGGCAAATGAAAGGTGGATCTTTTCTATATAAATCTAAAATTGTACTTGGTCAAAAATCATTGATAAGGCCTTCATATTCTCCACATGAAGGTGAATCAGTAACATTACATCTGAGAAATCTGTCAAATGTTTGATTAATATTTGGGGAACCAAAAACAGTTTCTGCCCTCCTGGAGCTCACACTCTCATGGGACAGACGGACAACCCAGCAGGCGGTTTCAGTAAAGAGTGATATATATGGTGCATAATGTAGGATGTACAGGGGGTTATGGAGGCTCACAGGAAGAAAAACAAACTTTTTTGTAGATCCTTGGAGGGTTATTGGAAGAAGAGATATTTCAACTGGGGCCTGAAAGATGAGTAGAACTCAGTCAGTCTAGCAGTGTGAATGGCTGGGTGTGTGCATGGGAGTGGGGGAGTGATTGGCACTTTCTTGGCTCCTGGGGACACAGCAGGACAAGTGAAAACTAATGTACCTCCTTCCCATAGCCCTGGAAGAACAGGGCCCATGTTGGTTTATACTTAAGTGAGCTCACTGCATCTCTACCCAATTCTCCAGTCACACTTTTAGAGAAAAGTAGGGAGAATTTGTGTGTCAAGCCCGTTAACAGGGGTATGATAAATGTTTTCAGAACAGGAGAGGATAGAGGCTAATTCTTTAAAAGAATATTAAATGGCTTCGATCTTGCGGGGAAGGTGGTAACTTTTCTTAGAGGCATTGGATAGAACCAGAAATTGGGGTTTATTTAAAGGCTAGGGAACTGGTGTTCCACTCCAATACAACACCCCTGAAAGGTGGGGGAACATCTAAGTGGTATATGGATACATGGATGGAGTGGGGGGCACATAGCATGTGGTCAGGAATGAGCACTAAGCCCTTGGCATTGCTAAAGTGAAGATCCCTTTGCCCATTCCTCATCATAGAAATATTGGTGCTTTCCATGTTGAACAGGCCGCATAGATTTAGATAACGAGTATCTCTAAGATAACCACCATAACTAGGAACAGAGCCCCTTTCATGGCTTTTCAGCACAAAGTAAGTCTGGGATTATTTTAAACTCAACGTAGTCAGGAAAGGAGCTCAAATGATGACTGAGATTAAATTTCCCAATAGCCAGGGATAGATGTTTAAACCAGATTTAATTTGAATTAGAGAAATTAAAAAACGAAATTTCTTATTGCTCCAAAATGTGGGTATAACTCATAGTAATCTTCTATATATTATACGATTCAAAAGCAGGGGAGAACATGGTGTATGTTGTGAACTGAAAATAATTCAGAACCTTATGGGTGTAATGTCATCTAAGCTACAAGCTGACAAGATTATTTGGTAACAAGTAATGAGAGAGAAAGGAGGTGGAAAGTTATCTGAGTAGGCACATCTTAGGCCTAAGACACATCATGTGCAAAATTAGGAGAGTATGGCATATTTGAGTAGCTTAAAGAAATGTGGCATGCCTAAAGTGCCAGTGTGTCAGTAACATTTGAACAACCATATCTGAAATACAGAAGAGAGAATTAGGTTGGAGATTTTGTATTTTCAGCATTCAAATGGTAACAGAAACCCTGAAAATACTTGGGAAAAAGGAAAAGGACCTATGACAAAAGTATCGATATTTAATATATTGATATTAAATCGGTAGAGAAGGGAAAACTCCATAGGAGATAGACACTAGAAGAATAGGAAACAGGAGAATGTAGAATCACGGACGCCAAGAAACAAATGTTTTCAAGAAAGGATCGTTTTTAACCTAGTCAGCACCTGAAAAGAGCTCAAATAAGATAAGGAATGAAGACTGCTCAATTTAGCAATTAGAATGATTTCGGTGACCTTGGCAAGGATGATTTTGGTGCTGTAGTTAAGGCACAAGCCAAATTACACAAGCCAATGGGTTTTGGAGTGGATAGATTTGAGGAAGAAAATGTAGATCATTTTTAAGAGATTTGACTGGAAAGCAAAGTGAAGAAAAAATACAACAACTTGAGAGTGATGTGGGTTTCAAAATTGCAGTCTGGAGACCATATCTCCAGTATTTATCATAAAATTATAATTTATCTTAAAATTGAAATTTCCTAACTAAAAGTCATCATTTTATATAGTGTGGCTATTGTTTCTATGTGAAAATTAATGTAGTTAAGAATGTATTAGGTGCATAATCTCACACTACGTGTATTTTGGAGAGAATACATTTATTCAACCTAGATTCACTGAATATGTGGTCTACGCCAAATACTGTACTGGTTGCTGTTGGACGTGGAGATGCAAAAGACAGTGTCCTCACTCCCACAAAGTTCCAAGGCTGTGTGGGACAGATTTGTGTATCAGAGGTCCTGACTTTTCTAGAAACCATATTCACTCCCTGAATTTAGACATGACTGGGCTTGGATTTTGGTCTAGTTAGAACAGAATTCCAGAATTCTACATACACAATGATGTTAAAGTGATGAGTGCGTGACAGGACCTAGAGGATAAAAAAGGGCTCATCTCAATTCTGATTCCCCAGCCTATTTCAATAAGTCGATTTCTGAGCTCTAAATTACAGGAGGCTACCAGAAGAAACTGAAGAAGCTATTAACACAAGAATGTAAGAATACTGAGAACTCTGAAAAACATGGAGCAGCCTTGAACATGTCAGCAGCGGTGGTGATTGGTGGGAGAAAAGCCAGAGAAGAGGAGGTCATATATATGGTGGCAGAAGTCTCCTTTATAAGCACCCTTGAGCTGCTCCACTGGCACTTTTAGAGGTAATTGAGGGCAGGAAATTTGGAGGTCTGGTATTGGAATTAATAGATTTAAAAAAAAAAAACAAAGAACCAGAAAAGTAGAAAATAACATTCTCTTATTATTTTGATTCAAGTATAAACCCAGAAATACATGAGTCGAACATAACAAACAAATAACCACAACACACAGAATTAAATATACATTAGCAAGAGGTACAAAGTAATTACAATAAAAAGGAAATGAAGGATGTAATTCCAAATAAATCAACAGAGAAAGCCTTCTGTAGGCTGCGGCATTTGGATATAGTGGAGAGGTAGGATTATTTCTTGTGATCTCATAGTTTAGTCATAAAAGTTTTGCACATAATTGGCACCAAGTGAATCATTGTTACAGGAAGCCATTTTGGAACAAATTGAGTCAACCCAGAAGAAGGATATGAATGGGAGAAATGGGGTTAATTTGGGAATGCTTCCTGACAAGGGCTTCATACACTGAAAGGATGTTCTGTCCTAGGAAGACGCTAGGAGGAATTACTTCACAGAACAGAAAGCAATGAATTTATTGTAAGTGGAATGTGGTAAGCAGGGGAAGGGCTGCAGCTTAGAAGGGCCCCCTGAATGGAATTTGAATGTAATTCAGAAAACTGCTATTTGACCTCAACGTTTTAGATCCTAAACTATACTCATATTTTTTAACCTGATCCTGGATTTCATTCATGTTTAAATCATCTGAAAATCACAAACTCATTTCTATTTGCCTTCGTGTTCCCTGGATAAAGCCTTGATTCATAGCACAGAATAAGAATCTGACCAAGTCATATTTAGAATATAAGGTTTTATATTTTCAAAGAGACAAAATTTTTAATTTAGAAAATGTTCCTATGAGATGTTGGTTTTTTAACCTGCTTTTACATTTAAATTGGAGTTAATCTATTTTCCCCATTCAGGGATAAACCCTTTAAGAGAATGTATATGGATTTGAAAATGTACAGGGAGGATTAATACAGATCTGAATATTTAAATATTTAAAACAACATTACTAAATATTAACTTATGAATTTCAATTTTGAAGGAAATTTTTTAAGTTCAACTAGCTATTTATAGCAACTGATCATATTTATGATAAAGGCCAGTTCAGAGCAGCTTTATTTTTCTGAAAGGTAGCCAAACATTGGAGGAAAATGTCATTAGAGACCAATTTTCTTCAAGTTTTGAAGTCCCTTTTGTATATATTTGAAATTCTAAACTCCAGTGATTTTTCCGACACTGTTTTAACTTATTTACTTTTGCTCTCCTAATGATTTTCCATTATGCTAGGTTCACAAAACCATCTTTTCTGTACAGAAGTTTCGGTTATACTCTTTTAAATGCTGAACTCTAAGTGGAAAGATTAGTAATTGCATACCTGGAGAATAATGGGCTGGCAATCACCAGCTGCTTGGCCATTTAAAATGTACACATTTACTTTTGCATGTAGCTGTCCAATTTTCCCAGGACCATTTATTGAAGAGACTTTTTTCCACCAGATGTTTTTTCCTGCTTTATCAAAGATTAGTTGCCCAGAGAGCCGAGGGTCCATTTCTGGGTTCTCTATTCTGTTCCATTGGTCCATGTGTCTGTTTTTGTGCCAGTACCATGCTGTCTTTGTGATCACAGCTTTGTAGTACAGCTCGAAATCCGGCATTGTGATGCCCCCAGCTTTGTTTTTCCTTTTCAACAGTTCCTTGGAGATTCAGGGCCTTTTCTGGTTCCATACAAATTTAAGGGCTGTTTTTTCCAGTTCTTTGAAAAATGTCATCGGTATTTTAATCGGGATAGCATTGAAAGTGTAGATTGCTCTGGGTAGCATGGACATTTTAACTATGTTAATTCTTCCGATCCATGAGCATGGAATATTTTTCCATCTTTTTGTGTCTTCCTCAATGTCTTTCAAGAGTGATTTATAGTTTCTAGAATATAGGTCCTTTACGTCTCTGGTTAAGTTAATTCCAAGGTAACGTATGGTTTTTGGTGCTATTGTAAATGGAATGGATTCCCTAATTTCTCTTTCTTGGGTCTCATTGTTCACGTATAGAAATGCAACTGATTTCTGGGCATTGATTTTCTATCCCGCCACATTACTAAATTGCTCTATAACTTCTAATAGTTTGAGAGTGGATTCTTTTGGGTTTTTCATATAGAGTATCATGTCATCTGCGAAGAGAGAGAGTTTGACTTCTTCTTTGCTGATTTGGATACCTTTTATCCCCTTTTGTTGTCTGATTGTTGTTGCAAGGACTTCTAGTACTATGTTGAATAATAGTGGCGAGAGTGGGCATCCTTGTCGTGTTCCTGATCTTAAGGGAAAGGCTTCCAGCTTTTCCCCATTGAGAATAATGCTTGCAGTAGGCTTTTCATAGATGGCTTTTATGAGATTGAGAAATGTACCCTCTATTCCTACACTCTGAAGGGTTTTAATCAGGAAAGGATGCTGTATTTTGTCAAATGCTTTTTCTGCATCAATTGAGAGGATCATATGGTTCTTGAGTCTTTTCTTGTTGTTATGATATATCACACTGATCGATTTGCGAATGTTGAACCACCCTTGCATCCCAGGGATGAATCCCACTTGGTCATGATGGATAATCCTTTTAATGTACTGTTGGATNGGAGGTCCCTTAAAAAGTTAAAAATTGAACTACCCTATGACCCAGCCATTGCACTACTGGGTGTTTACCCCAAAGATACAGACGTAGTAAAGAGAAGGGCCATATGCACCCCAATGTTCATAGCTGCATTGTCCACAATAGCCAAATCATGGAAGGAGCCGAGATGCCCTTCAACAGATGACTGGATTAAGAAGCTGTGGTCCATATATACAATGGAATATTACTCAGCTATCAGAAAGAACGAGTTCTCAACATTTGCAGCAACACGGACGGCACTAGAGGAGATAATGCTAAGTGAAATAAGTCAAGCAGAGAAAGACAATTATCATATGGTTTCTCTCATCTATGGAACATAAGAACTAGGATGATCGGTAGGGGAAGAAAGGGATAAAGAAAAGGGGGGTAATCAGAAGGGGGAATGAAACATGAGACTATGGACTCTGAGAAACAAACTGAGGGTTTCAGAGGGGAGGGGGGTGGGGGAATGGAATAGGCTGGTGATGGGTAATAAGGAGGGCATGTATTGCGTGGTGCACTGAGTGTTATACGCAACTGATGAATCATCGAACTTTACATCAGAAACCAGGGATGTACTGTATGGTGAGTAACATAATATAATAAAAAATATTATTATAAAAAATAAATAAAATTTACACATTTACAATAAGCTTTTTCCTTAACTCTGAAATTTTTACTGAAAGCCTGTTTCCAAGCCTTTTCTCCAATGAGAAATATTTACTTCTGACACTTTGTCACTGGAATATTTTATATTGAAATGGTGAAACAGCATGACCAGCACTATTTTTTTAGAATGCCACAGCCGAATATGAAGCTATTCCCAGCCGCATAATAGGCTTCTGACAGCGTTCTGTTAGCAGAAGACACGAGGACCACGAACGGTGACGAAAGATACAGGTACCTTAAGTCACACGTACAAATAAGAGGGGCAAAAAGCAAAGTATCTTGACTACTCATTCCTTTTTGCTGTTGACTGAAGAGCGCACAGAGGTTTCTGTCAGCAGAGGGTACTGTTGCCAACCTTTCATGAGGACTTTCCTCCTTGCAGGGCTGAAGGAGAGCGCCCCTCAGTGGCCTCTACCAGCTCCACCACAAATGTGGGTCAAGGAGCCCTCACTGAATTTCAAGTTCCGCTAAAATCAGAGCGCTAATGGAATGACAATTTTTCCAAGCATTTACCAAGAGCCTTGTTCTGTTCCCTTCCTGTATATTTGAAGCTGGATGTATTTCCTCTGCTCTTAATTTCGGTCAGACCCACCTTGCCCAATTAGTGGGGGAAAAGGACCTTGCCTTACCAGGGATCTAAGGAAGATGACTTTGGAGAGAATGTCCAAGAAGGATGATAAAAGGGTTTCTCCTAAACCCTTTTTAATTTCTTGGTTCCTGACTTTTCCAGACTGAGCCATAGCACAAGGATGGCTCCTGACATATTTAAAATGTGCTAGAGCCCCGAATCCTTGTTTACCCCCTCCTAAATTTCCTAGGAGGGCAGGAGAAAATATGAACATCAAGCCAAACATAGAAAGTTACTTTTTCAAAAATCTCTAGTCAATTAAGAGAGCCTCTAGATGGTATTAACCACATGGTATTTTCCCCTTTGGCCTAGTTTTAAGCGTTACAATTGGGACTGTGAGCTTTGCTTAGTTTTGTGTTGTCACTTCTATTTAGTCCCCTCATGAATCTTTCACGAAAAATGAACTCATTTCAAGATGAAGTGGTGAATTGATGCAGTTATATAATCCAGCAAAGCCATCTAATTTGAGAGTATGTCAATTAAAATGTGGCAGGGCCTCTGGCCTTCACAATCAAAATACTAGCCTACTGTTGTGCATTTTTGTGTTGTGTTTTGTCCTCAGATGCCTTTCATTGAAAATATGCTATTTTCGACTTCCCTCATATCCAGAGGTCAACATGTGCTCTGCAGCTTTCATAGAGGAAGATGAAAGGCAAAATGAGAATTTAATTCTGGAGTCCCAAGCATGTGGCCCCAGGCATCCTGGAGTGGGCTGTTCCTTCTCAGGCCAGCAGGCAGATGGTTGCCCCAGTGTGGAAATGCAGCTGTGGCCTTGGCGCTAATTGGAAACTTTCCAGACGTATGCCGGGTCATAGAGTTAGTGCTACTCAGGTAAGCATAAGTTTACTGTGGGAGTTAAGTTGTTGCCTAGGCTGTTCCAAAATAAATGTGAAGTTGGAAAGAGTAAGCACATCAAAATTGGTATTTCCAAAAATAATTTTTAAAAACGAACTGTATCAACTTATTTCTGTTCTGGTATCTAAGTGTGATCTGCGGTTGGTTTTCTAACAGAATTAACCCCACGATGATGCACGTTGCAGATAGATTTCACATTCTCAGCATAGGACCCTGATTAAAACGAGTAAGAAAGGGCCTCTTTGGTGGTTAAAATGAGGGCAGACATGTCTGTGTTGTAAGGATTAGAGGTACTGAAATCTGTGCGGGTGGGACAAGGCATATTGTTCTCAGCTATTGAATCCTTCTCTCAGAGAAAGGGGACCTTGTGTGAGGGGAAAGACCAATCATCCTCAGAATTCTGTCAACACATAGGTGAAAAGTCCCCACTGTTATCACAGGGAGTGCGGGAAAAACAGCTTATTGCTACATTTCAGTCCTATCTTTCCTTTCCTATCCTATCCTCACTGACATAGGCAAGATTTTTCCCGAAGGAGAAAGTACTGAAAATGAGTACTAAATAGTAACTCTTAAGAGAAGCCAGAGAAAACCAACACACTACAGACACGGGGACATGGATACAAATGACAGTTGATTTTTCAACATAAATAACAGAGGACAGAGGACAATGAGTAAACATTTTGAATCTATTGGTAGACATAAACTTAACCCAGACTCTACCTCCAGCAAATAAATATATCTTTTATAAGTGAAGGCAAAGAAAAGGCATTTTCAGAAGGACAAAAGCTAAGATAATTTGTGCTGAGCAGACTAGCATCTCGTGAAATGGTGAAACATAGTTTTCAGGGTGAAGGAAAATGCTGTTAAATAGAATTCCGGTTCTGGAGAAGGAATAAGAAGTAATACAAAGTGTATCTATCTAGGTGAATATAAAACACCTTTAAAAACTTGTCATATATATTAAATATTGATTGTTTAAAGCAAAGTTATAAATAATGTACTGTGAATTTTATAGCACATGTAGAAATAAAATCTAAAACAAAAGCACATAAAATAGGAAGAAAGGTAAATGGAATTACACTATTTAAGTTTGTTGCTTTGTTCTTGAAGTCATTTATTTTTTGAAGACAAACTATGATAACTTAAAAGTACACATTGAAGATTTTAAAGCCAATAAAACAACAGAAAGAGGAATGCCTAAAAAGTTCTCAGAGCAGATAAAACATAATACTAAAAAATAATTGACTCATCCAAAAAAAGGTAAGAAGAAAGAGACAAAAATAATTGTATAAATGTAAAACAAATGCCAACAAATGACATTTAAATCAAAGTACTTTAGTAATTTTATTAAATACAAATGGGTTTAGTCCAATAAAATCACAGAGGTTGTCAGACTTAATAAAGAAATCACCAATTATATTATAAGAATACGCTTTATACTTAAATATACTGGCAAGTTGGAAGAGGATAGAGTTATACCATGCAAATGCTTATACATAAGCATAAGAAAAATGCTAATGGGGCGCCTGGGTGGCACTGCGGTTAAGCGTCTGCCTTGGGCTCAGGGCGTGATCCCGGCGTAATGGGATCGAGCCCCACATCAGGCTCCTCCACTATGAGCCTGCTTCTTCCTCTCCCACTCCCCCTGCTTGTGTTCCCTCTCTCGCTGGCTGTCTCTATCTCTGTTGAATAAATAAATAAAATCTTTTAAAAATAAAAGAAAAATGCTAATAACAAAGAATTCAAGATAATTTCCAGATATAAAAAGAGACATTTCATAGTAATAAAAAAAAAAGATCAATTCATGAAGAACACAATAGTAAATCACTGTGCAACTAAGGATATTTCAAAATACACGGAGCAAAAAATGACAGAACTAAAGAAAGACATCAAAAAATCTACAATCATAGTTGGATATTTTAAAACCTAGCTCTTAGTAACATATGGAAAAAGAGAATAAAAGCCGCAAGTACGCATAAGGATTATAACAACACTATTTACATTATAGGACAGTACACTCAACAAAAGCAGAATACATATTCTTCTCATGTGGACGTGGGACAGTCACCAAGATAGAGCATATCCTGGGATTTAAAACCCACTTCAGTAAAGGCCAAAGTGTCTACATTATGTAGGATCTAGTCTCCGGCCAAAATCTGAAGGTTGGAAATTACATGGTGTGCTTTTTAACCACAACAGAGTGAAGCAGAAATCAGTTACAATAAGATACCTAGAAAATCCAAAGTATTTGGAAATTAAACAGCATACTTCTAAACAAACACAGATCAAAGGATTCACAAAGAAATTAGAAAATAGTTTGAAGTGAATGGTAATGAAACAATGCTTATCAAATTTTAAAATACAGCTAAAGCAGTGTTTAGAGGGTAATTTGTAGCTTTAAATGAGCATATTAGAAAACAAACAAACAAAAAGGTAATATCTATGCCTTGGACTTAATTGTTAAGAGACCTAACATGAGAGTGCAGAACCCTTTGAACCACACACACAGGAGTCCACACCCACTTGCAGATTCTTCTCTCAAATTTCTCATGAGAAAGAATGGAGACTGGGCAGAGGATGAGAAATCCTCCTTCGTGTACAGTCCAGGGAGAGGAAGACAGCAGTTATGAAGCTCCAGAGGAATCATTCTCTCTATCGCCCTTATGGAATAACAGTACTAATTCACTTTTGGAATGACAATAAACTTCATCACTCTCAGGCACAAATGAAAACCAATTATAGCTGGGAGAAGGGAACAGAAAAATCTCTCCATAACCAGGAGAAGGGCAGAAACACATCCTTATCCCACAACAACAGAGACACTTGACTGCTGGAGGAACAGGATCAATGAGAAGGCCCCACAATGAGACCAAGGGAGACACACAGCCTGCTTGCAACCGAGCCAGGACAACGGAGAACACTTTCCACCTTCTGTCAGGCTAGTGAGCTTGGAGTAACAAGCAACAACCTTTTTTTTTTAAAGATTTTATTTATTTACCTAAAAGAGAGAGAGTGATAGAGCAATGGGGAAGGGCAGAGGGAGAGGGAGAAGCAGACTCCCCACTGAGCAGGGAGCCCGACACAGGGCTCGATCCCAGGACCCCAGGATCATGACTTGAGCCAAAGGCAGATGCTTAGCCCACTGAACCACCCAGGCACCCCAAGCAACAATCTTCTGCTGAGAGAGGAGCAAAGGAGACTTACTTTGAGATATCGGCAAAAGAGAAGACCTACAGCTAAACGAGGCACTGACATTAAGGAAAACTATCTGGAAAACCAAACTGTACCCTAAATACAAAGTAACACTAGAGGAATTTGAAGAGGATGGTGCACTGAAGGTCAGCATTACAACAATAAACCCCTACCCAGTTCAACTACTTAGTAGATAGGTAATCTCAGTCGCTCACACTGAAGATCAAGCAGAAAAAAAGCATGCAAGTCACCTGTTGAAAAGGCAAATTATATGCATGATCATATGGAAAATTTCTTTTTTTAAAAAGATTTTATTTATTTGTTTGACACACACAGAGAATGAGAGCACAAGCAGGGAGAGCTGCAGGCAGAGGGAGAGGGAGAAACAGGCTCCCCACCAAGCAGGGAGCCCACCGTGGGGCTTGATCCCAGGACCCTGGGATCATGACATGAGCCAAAGGCAAACACTTAACCAACTGAGCCACCCAGGTGCCCCAAATGGAAAATTTCAACACGAATATGGAAATCCTAAGAAATGATCAAGCAGAATAGAGAATAGAAAAACACAATAAGAAAAAAAAACACAATAAGATAAATGAAAAACTCCTTTGTCAGACTCATTATTAGACTTAATGAAGCCAAGAAAAGAATCAGTGAACTTGAAAATAGGTCAGGACCAATCACCAAAACGTGAACACAAAGAGGAAGAAAAGAGTATGCATCACAGTGGGGGGGAACAGTATTCAAAACTGTGGGACTATATCAAATGCTCTGAAATATGTGTAATTGGAATCACAGAAGTAGAAAAGAAAGATAGTAAGGGGTAGAAGAAATATATGAAGGGGAAATGACTGAGAATTTTCCACAAAGAAAAAAAAAAAAAAACTTCACACCATGTTTCTAAGAAGCTCAAAGAACACCCAGCAAAATAAATACCAAAATCAACCACACCAAGACACATCAAACTGCTGGGGGAAAAAGAGAAAATCTTTAAGACATTCATCAAACACAAAACAAATATTAACAAATTTAAAAGAAATGCATATTTTCCCTGGCTGTGAGTACTACCTCCTGTTCTTTCTTTTTGGGTGAATTTCTCTGTTATCTGATAAAGGGTTAATATCCAAAATCTATAGACTTACCAAATTCAACACCCAAAAAAACAAATAATCCAGTTAAGAAATGGGCAGAAGACATGAATAGACAATTTTCCAAAGGAGTCATCCAGATGGCTAACAGACATGTGAAAAGATGGTCAACATCACTCATCATCAGGGAAATGCAAATCAAAACCACAATAAGATACCACCTCACACCTGTTAGAATGGCTAAAAAGAATAACAATAACAGGTGTTGGTGAGGATGGGACCTTCATGCACTGTTGGTGGGAATGCAAGCTGGTGCAGCCACTCTGGAGAACAGGATGGAGTTTCCTCAAGAAGTTAAAAATAGAGCTACGCTACATCCGAGGATTTGCACTACTAGGTATTTACCCCAAAGAGACAAATGTAGTGATCCGATGGGACACCTGCACCCCAATGTTTATACCAGCAATGTCCACGATAGCCAAACTATGGAGAGAGCCCAGATGTCCATGAACAGATGACTATATAAAGGTGAGGTAGTACGTATGTACAATGGAGTATTACTCAGCCATCAAAAAGAATGAAAAAGAAGCTATGGCATAGATATGGAAGTGATGGATTATGGAATTCTACTCCAGAAACCAATATGCTACTGCATGTTAACTAACAATGTTTAAATTAAAAAAATACAAAATAAAAGAACTGAATAATACAAAATTTCTCTGACCAAAAAAGAATTGAACTAGAAAGAAATAACAGAATGATACATGAAAAATACTCAAATACTTGAATAACCCAGGGGCCAAAGGGGAAAATACTAGAGAAAGTAGCAAATAGTTGGACTTGAGTGAAAATCAAAACACAACATATCGAACCATGTGGTTGTAACTAAAACAAGTTCTTAAATGTAATTTAAGGTATAAAGACATATTAGAAAATAAGAAATGTCTCAAATAATAACCAAAGCTATCAGTAAAAAATTAGAAAAAGACATGAAACTTAAACTCAAAGCAGAAAATGGTTATAATAAAGAGCAGAGATCAACAAATTAAAAAGGAGAGAAAACCAATGAAACTAAAAGCTGATTCTTTGACAGACTCAATAAAGTTGATATATCTCTAGTCAGATTAACTAAAAAAAAAAAAGAAGATACAAATTACAAAAATTAAGATTGAAATAGGAATGACACCACAGGCTTATGCAGGCAATGACTAGAATAAAATTTCCTCAATTTTGTATGTTATCTATGAAAAATCTACAATTAACATTAAATTTACCATTATAAATTATAATCATAATTTCAATTGTGAAAAATTAAACCCTTTCCCCTAAGATCAAGAACACAGCAAAGAAGCTTGTTCTCGCCATTTTTATACAACATTATATTAGGCTTCTATCCAGAGCAATAAGGCAAGATGAGCATCAAAAGACTTAAAAATTGGAAAAATAGATGTAAAATTCTTATTATTCCTAGATTTCTTATTCAAAACTTTATGGAGTCTAAACACTAGTACTCAGCTAGTTTAGCAAGGCAGCGTCATACAAAGTCAACATAAGATTTCTATTTTAGATCTATGTACTAGCAAGAATCAACTCGAAAATAAAACTGAAATTATTGCCATTTTAAATAGCACAGAAATATCAAATATTTAAGAGTCTATTAGTTTTGTTGACTATTTTCTTTGCTTGCAAAAGCTTTTGATCTAGAAGTCCCAATAGTTCATTTTTGCTTTTGTTTCCCTTGCCTCTGGAGACATGTCTAGCAGGAAGTTGGTGCAGCCGAGGTCAAAGAGGTCGCTGCCTGTGGTGCAGCCATTCTGTGAAACGGTATGGAGGTTCCTCAAAAGTTAAAAATAGAGCTACCCTATGACCCAGCAATTCCACTACTAGCTATTTATCTAAAGGATACTAGCAGTTGATTCAAAGGGGCACATGCACCCCAATGTTTATAGCAGCAATGTCCACAATAGCCAAACTGTGGAAAGAGCCCAGATGTCCATCAACAGATGAAGGGATTAAGAAGATGTGGCATTTATCTATACAATGGAATATTACTCAGCCATCAGAAAGGATGAAACTTTGCCATTTGCAATGACGTGGATGGAACTAGAGGGTATTAGGCTGAGCGAAATAAGTCAATCAGAGAAAGATAATTATCATACGGTTTCACTCATATGAGGAATATAAGAAACAGTGCAGAGCATCATAGGGAAAGGGAGGGAAAACTGAATGGGAAGTCAGCAGAGAGGGAAGCAAACCATAAGAGTCTTGACTCTAGGAAACAAACTGAGGGTTGGTGGGGGGGGTAGGAGATGGGGTAACTGGGTGATGGGTATTAAGGAGGGTACTTGATGGAATGAGCACCGGGTGTTATATGCAATTGATGAATCACTAAATTCTACCCTTAAACTAATGAAAGAAAAAAAAAAAGAAAGATTCTAATGGAGACGTGTAATACAAGTACATTGGAAATTACAAACATCACTAAAAGAAATTAAAGAGTAGTAAAATACATATGGAAAATTTCCATGGACTGAAAAATCTCAGTATTATTAGGATATTGTTCTCCTCAAATTTGCCTATGTTTGATGCAATCCTTAGCAAAATTTCAAGATGAATTTTCAAACTTCATCTAAATTTATGGAAATTAAGACTGTGGTATTGCTGAAAGGATAAATAATAGATCAATGGAACATAACAGGTAGTCCAGAAATAGACTCATACATATACAGCCAAATGATTTTATACCAAGATGCCAAATCAGTTCAATGGGGGAGAAGGTATGTCTATTTTAAAAAGTGGTGCTGGGAAATTGCATGTTTATATGGGGAGGAAATACACCAGGACAGAAATCTCAGTCTATATACAAAATTAATTTGAGTTGGATCACAGGTCTGAATGTCAAACCCAGAAGTACAAATCTCCCAGAAGAAAATATTTCTGAATTTTTTTTTAAAGATTTTATTTATTTATTCGACAGAGATAGAGACAGCCAGCGAGAGAGGGAACACAAGCAGGGGGAGTGGGAGAGGAAGGAGCAGGCTCATAGTGGAGGAGCCTGATGTGGGGCTCGATCCCATTACGCCGGGATCACGCCCTGAGCCGAAGGCAGACGCTTAACCGCTATGCTACCCAGGCGCCCCTTCTGAATATTTTTAAAAGATTTGTTTATTTTAGAGAGAGTGAGCATGGTGGGGAGGGGCAGAGAGATGGGGAGAGAGAGTTCTAAANATGCTACCCAGGCGCCCCTTCTGAATATTTTTTAAAGATTTGTTTATTTTAGAGAGAGTGAGCATGGTGGGGAGGGGCAGAGAGATGGGGAGAGAGAGTTCTAAACAGACTTCTCACTGAGCATGGAGCCTGACACGGAGCTCAACCTCACGACCCTGAGATCAGGGTCTGAGCAGAAACCAAAAGTCAGGTGCTCAACCGACTGCACCACTCAGGTGCCCCCAGAATATTTTGTAATTTTAGGGTAGGCAAAGATACCTCAGAGAGGAACACACACACATATCAATCACAAAAGTAAAAGAAGTATTAACTGGACTTCATAAAAATTAAAAGTAGTTTTATTCAAGACACCATTCAGAAAATTAATAAGCAAGTGAGAAGTACAAGAGATCTCTCAGCCCTCCACACTAAGACACTTGACCAACACTAGCATGGCTTTTGGCAGCCTAAGGCCACTTCCAACCCCACCCCCCAACAATAGTTTATAAAGAACTTAAGGCTTGTCAAAAGAATTTTCTGTTTGTTCTAGCCAAGGCCCCGACCCATCTCCTTTTTCTTAGAGAATTTACTACAAAATGTTTATAATTGTGATTCCTTCCTCTGTCCCTTTCAGTTGTGTACATATCTTCTACAACTCAGTCTGTCTTCCTCAAGGATTTGAAAGGCATCCCTTGCAATGTAATCATCATGAAGGCTAGGGACTGTCTCCCAGTCTCTATGGCAAGATAGAATCCCTAACTTCCATAATTGCCAGCCAGCAGACACAGCTGGCCTAATCACATTTACACTGACCAACTCTTTGTAATTTTTCACTTGGGTCCCTGCTTGTTCCCCCTCCCTACTGAATAAAACCTGTTTTAACCAGTTTTTATGTCTGGCTTTGTTTATCTTTGACAGAGTCAGAGACTGGAAAAATATTTATGTATATCTATCTGACAAAATGTTTCATATCCTGATATATAAAAAATTCCTGCAAAATAAAAGCTACTTGAAAAACAATAAATATGTTTGTATATGTGGTGTGTGTATATATATGTATTTATGTATATATACATAGTCAATAATCATGTGATGAAGTGCTTAATGTCATAATCTCACTAGGGAAATACAAAATCAATTCCTAATGAGATAAAATTTCACATTCAATATATTGGTTAAAATATAAAAATTTGGGCTATGTCATATATTGACAAAGATGTGCATTCCCAGTGGGAGTGTAAAATGGTACAACCACTTTGGAAAATAGTGTGGCAGTTTCTTACAACGTTAAATAAACATTTATTCTATGACCCACCAATTCTATTCTTAGGTGTTTACCGAAAAGACATGAAAACAGAGGTCCACAAACTGACTTGTACAAGACCATTCATTCATAGCAACCTTGTTTATAATAGCCCCAAACTGGAGGCCAACCCAAATGCCCTTCAATAGAAGCACAGATAAACGAACTGAAGTATATTTGTGTAATGGAATACTCCTTAGCTATAGAAAACAATGAAACAGATAAATGCAACAACACAGATGCATCTAACAAACATGAGTTTGAGTGAAAGGAGCCAGACACAAAAAGGGCATGCTGCACGATCCAATGTATGCAAACTACAAGAAAAGTCAAAACTAATCTTTGGTGCAGGAAGTTACTAAGCGGTTGACTCTGTAAGGATGATGTGGAAATTTGCTTAGCAGAGGCATGAGGAAACTTCCTGGGGTGATGAAAATATTGGATATCTTCATTGTGATGGTAGTTACAAGGGTTCAAAAGCTTGTCAAGTCATTGAACTGAACACTTCTTTGTGCATTTTATTGATTGCAAATTATACCTTAATTGAAATCAAGTTTAAACAGGCAATTAGGAAGAAATTCAAAAAGTGGGTGACTAGGTGTAATGACTTTCTTTCATACTGGATTCTTCGCAAATGTCCTAGGAGTGGAAATATAGAACATAGTAAAAATAAAGCCTTAATAACCTGATTTATTTTAGAAAACACCTTCATTGTTCAAAAGTTCTAAATGTAGCCTAAAAATTGATTCATTTCATTGCCTATTTTTTTTGATTAACATAGGATTGTTATAACAGCAGAGACTTGACTAAGTCCTAAAGATTCTCAGTTGTTGAAATGTGAGACTAAAATATACTTACTTAATGAATGTTAAATCAATGTATCAATCTAATTAGGTAATAGTATTAGCTAACATACTGAGTACTTATGATGAGCTAGGCGCTGTACTAAGTGATTAATATGTCAACTAATTCCTTCAACTAGCCACTATCTCCCTACTCATGAAAAAATTATAACATGAAGAGGTTAGGTAACTTGCCAAAGGCCATAACTCCAATACAGCATAGAGTCAGAATTTAATACCAGTTACTTTGTTACCACNATACCGAGGACATTTTTCAAAGAACTGGAACAAATAGTCCTTAAATTTGTATGGAACCAGAAAAGGCCCCGAATCTCCAAGGAACTGTTGAAAAGGAAAAACAAAGCTGGGGGCATCACAATGCCGGATTTCGAGCTGTACTACAAAGCTGTGATCACAAAGACAGCATGGTACTGGCACAAAAACAGACACATCGACCAATGGAACAGAATAGAGAACCCAGAAATGGACCCTCGGCTCTTTGGGCAACTAATCTTTGATAAAGCAGGAAAAAACATCCGGTGGAAAAAAGACAGTCTCTTCAATAAATGGTGCTGGGAAAATTGGACAGCTACATGCAAAAGAATGAAACTTGACCACTCTCTCACACCATACACAAAAATAAACTCCAAATGGATGAAAGACCTCAATGTGAGACAGGAATCCATCAAAATTCTAGAGGAGAACATAGGCAACAACTTCTATGACATCGGCCAGAGCAACCTTTTTCACGACACATCTCCAAAGGCAAGAGAAATAAAAGATAAAATGAACTTATGGGACTTTATCAGGATAAAGAGCTTCTGCACAGCCAAGGAAACAGTCAAAAAAACTAAGAGACAGCCCACGGAATGGGAGAATATATTTGCAAAGGACACCACAGATAAAGGACTGGTATCCAAGATCTACAAAGAACTTCTCAAACTCAATACACGAGAAACAAATAAACAAATCATAAAATGGGCAGAAGATATGAACAGACACTTTTCCAATGAAGACATACAAATGGCTAACAGACACATGAAAAAATGTTCAAAATCATTAGCCATCAGGGAAATTCAAATCAAAACCACACTGAGATACCACCTTACGCCAGTTAGAATGGCAAAGATAGACAAGGCAAGAAACAACAATTGTTGGAGAGGATGTGGAGAAAGGGGATCCCTCCTACATTGTTGGTGGGAATGCAAGTTGGTACAGCCACTCTGGAAAACAGTGTGGAGGTCCCTTAAAAAGTTAAAAATTGAACTACCCTATGACCCAGCCATTGCACTACTGGGTGTTTACCCCAAAGATACAGACGTAGTAAAGAGAAGGGCCATATGCACCCCAATGTTCATAGCTGCATTGTCCACAATAGCCAAATCATGGAAGGAGCCGAGATGCCCTTCAACAGATGACTGGATTAAGAAGCTGTGGTCCATATATACAATGGAATATTACTCAGCTATCAGAAAGAACGAATTCTCAACATTTGCTGCAACATGGACGGCACTGGAGGAGATAATGCTAAGTGAAATAAGTCAAGCAGAGAAAGACAATTATCATATGATTTCTCTCATCTATGGAACATAAGAACTAGGAGGATCGGTAGGGGAAGAAAGGGATAAAGAAAAGGGGGGTAATCAGAGGGGGGAATGAAACATGAGAGACTATGGACTGTGAGAGGCAAACTGAGGACTTCAGAGGGGAGGGGGTGGGGGAAGGGGATAGCCTGGTGATGGGTAGTAGGGAGGGCACGTATTGCATGGTGCACTGGGTGTTATACGCAACTAATGAAGCATCAATTTACATCGGAATCTGGGGATGTACTGTATGGTGATTAACACAATATAATAAAATAAAATTTAAAAAAAAAAGTTAGGAAGGAAATGTTTAGTTTCCCACTTAGATGGCAAAACCAAGTACTCCTATGCTCCTGACAGACAAACTGATTAGTGTTTGGGACTTTTTTTTCTTTTTTTTTCATCTTGAACTTGTCCTGACTTCAGAATCCTTCTCAATTCAGCCCAAGTCTTAATTCTAGTTGGCACAGGAGATAAACCTATTCGCCATCTCCGGTCTGGAAGACATATATTGGACATCCAGATGAGAAGGTCAGGGAGCACTTAGATACACAAGTCTGATTTGCATCAGGGTCAACGTAAGTAGAAATACATCCGTGCTAGTATTCAGTGTGGAAATGGCAGGCAGGGTGTGGATGGGAATGAGATCCCCTAGGGAGAGTCTGACTTAGATGTCTAAGGACATGTTTCATTCTTTGGGGAAAAAAGGCACATCTTCTATTCCTTTAGCACAGAATTTAGCCTCGGGATATTCATTTATTTCTGCAATCTCCTAAATTTTTCCCAAATATAGACTACAATCACCTTAATTCAAATATCTAGAGTAGTGATTCTCAAAGCATGTTCCCTGTAAGAAAAGGATCATCAATCCCTGGGAATTTGTTAAAAATGCAAATTCTTAGATTTAACCCCAAAGTCAAGTCTTTGACTGCATAATCAAAAACCCTGGGGGCGTAACAGCAATCTGTGTCTCAATAAGCCCTCCCAGGGATTCTGATACACAACCAAGTCTGAAAACATAAGCCTCTAGGTGACACAGATAAACCTATTCTCTCTCTCGGGACTGACTAATCTATGGGCTACCTTGTCTCAGAATAGTTAACTCTACACTCTTAAATGTGCCAAGACATGGAAATACCATTCATATCTACAGGTTAATCATTGTCTTGATTTCCAACACCCATAATCTTTTATCTAACGCAAATGTAACAAAGCTCTTTTTCTCCCCCGCAGGCTGACTCTGATTGATGATGATTGGAGATGTTAGAAGAGAGTGGGGGAATATGTAAGGTCTGTGCAAAAGAATGCGGTGATCTGTTAGGTCCAGCATGGGTGTCGTTGGGCTGATGTCAGGTACATCCTTCCAGGGTGTTACACTGATCTGTTATTTCCAAGAAGACCAGCCTTCACAGTGCAATATAAACCAAAAAAAATGTATGTATGCTTGACTCTTTATCCTCCAATCCCTGATCATAAATTAGTTCACACAGAGCCCACTTGGCCTGAAATACAAAAACATGAAAAACAGAGCAGGTGGGGGATATAAACCATAAGACTTATTTGCCCTAGTATTAAAATGTAGAAGAAAGTTCTACATTAAGTTATTTCTCTGTGTGTGTTCTACCTGAAATCATCTTAAAGTCTATCCAGCATTATGGTGACGCCTGGTTAGTGACTGGCTTTATGTCAGCAAATTACCCCAAGGACATATTTTACTTAACATCAATTCTAGAAAAGCATTGTAAATGTGGAAAAATATCAAAAGCATTTTTAGATAACTTATGACATCCATTCATTCAACAAATGTTTAATGACTACTACTTAGTATTGTATTAAGGCTTAGGAATCAGAAATGGATCATACATAGTTCATGCTTCCAACAACTCTAGAAGAAACAAGGAGTCATGATAGCTCACTGTGGTAGTGGTAAGACCAGGAAGCAAATGAAGGAGGTACATATGTGAAGATGGGATGGAAAGGATAGAAATAGAAAGCTTTCAGGAAAACGCAGAATGAGAACTGAGCTCCAAAGGACAATAATGAGTTAAGTGGAAAAGCAGAGAAACTACCATGTGGGAAAATTTAGAGGTGAGAAATAGCATGATGTTATTAATTACATGTAGTTACATGTGGCTAGAGACAAAAGTCTGTGGGGTAGGGAAGGAGGAAGTGGGTAAGATGAAATTTAGGCTGCAGAGATGAGTAGGGACAAGTACCAGCTAAGGCTATGGGGAAGTTTCTTTGAGGACTAACCAGCTCTGAGTTCATTTGGATTTCCGCTTTGCCATCATTTCTCTGTGCTACCGTTCAGAGCAATCCTGGAACAGTTCACTCCATATCAATTTAATCAATTTGGAAACTAGTCTGGTAAAAATAGGTTGAAAGAAATTATGCTGTTCTCGGAATTTCTGAGGAAGAAAGGTTGCTCGCATGTGTACATGGCTATTTCTTTCTGGAAAGACTTGCTGTTAGAAATTGCTTGTTGTTGGCTTTCTCCTGCTGTACGTGGGAGATTTGTCTACCTTCTAGAATTCTAATTAAGTGTTACTTAATGGGTTTTGGGGGAAGTACAGGGACCATCGCAGAGGCGTACATTCTCAGATTTAGAAGAGCCCTGAATGTGCAAGCGTTATCTGGTTTACATCGTAGTTCTGTGAAGTCGTCAATACCCTAGGCTTCCTTCTTTTCTGTTCTGCTTCTCATAGTCTGTCTTCCACCTATGGGCCATCTCACGATCTCATGAGGGTCACTGAAGCTCTTTGCCGTCTTGTTTCCCTTTCAGGAAGAAAGCAGCAAGAAAAATATGGGCAACAGCAAAACCTGTGTGCCAGCAGACTCTGACCCCTTTGACAGTTTTGTTCAGAAACCCTACCCAATGACTTACTTATATCTCATTGGCCAGAACTATCGCATGACAATCTCTACCTGGAAAGGAGAATGGGAAATATCATCTTTTGGTTGGTAGTGTTGCTATCCAAAATAAAATTGCGATATAATAAGGAATGAGAATATAATATTTATTGGATAGACAATTAAGAATCTGCCATATTGGAGGTGTGGTCTGAAGCTGGCACCCAGCTCTCGTAACTCTTACTGCTAGCTTCTCTCTTCCCTTCTGCCTCTCAAAATACAAGTGCTCTGCCAGAATCCTCCAATTTTGCAGCTCCTACTTTGTGTCTAGTGTGTTATCAGCACTGTGTTTCTAAGCCATTTTCCTCTCTTTAGCACAGTTCTCCTTTTTTTATCCCCTCTTCTATTCACCACTGGTATTAAGGCATGTACTCATGTGGGTGTACCCATATGTACATGTATGTGTTTCCAACTGCTCTGAGCTCATGCATAAACATGGAATTATTTCCTGAGGCAGGACTACGTGTTTTCTATTTATGCTTTACAATCTCCATTCATGAAAGAGCTCAATTGCTTTCCAACCCCTCCTCTCCTCTGCCTTTGGAAAATTATCCTTGAAGAAAACACAGTGAGTTGCCCCATTTGTCAGCAAATGAAATAGAAAGAAAAAATTGAGAAAAGAAGCCCGTGCCTCTCATAATTAGAACTTAGGCTTACATCTGTGTCCTGGAAATTGAGACTTTAAAAACAATTCCTTAAGGGCTAATTAGAGGAAAGTTGGTGGTTGTGTGTTTTGGCAAGAGTTTCTCTGCAATAAGATATTGAGAAAAGATGGAAGGATGACTTCACAGCGCTCTTCTGAGTTCAGGGGGAAAAAAAAAACTTCAGCTACTGGCATATTGAATATTTTATCAAGCGTATACTTCTAACATTTAACCCATTCCCTGGATGTTGTTTTCTTTTAATCAGCTGGAGACAGATGGACTGTAATAAGACTAAATAACATAATTTCACAGTTAATGTATAGAATCATTCAGAATAAATACAGACCGTACGGTCTTTGGAAGGCGTTCTGATTTCTTTGCAGAAGTTTAGCTCATTTGGTCTGAGGAAGAGTACGTGGGGATACATCATTTCCAAAACCAAACAGGCATATGGAAATTTCTTTATGAATTAGAGAAAATGTCTGGTAAAGGAGAGGGTGATCCCAAGGCCGTGCTTTGGCCCATTTCCTGTTTTGTTCATCCACAGCCCTTTTCCTCAAGCCCATCCCCATCTTGTATTCTCTTCCAGCCTCCCTCATGCTACCCATGTGGAGAGTTATAAAGCTGGTTGTACATGCATTATTTTGGGGGGAAGTCCTCCTAACCAGCTCCCTTTCCTTTAATAAACAGCTTCCCGTGAATATATGAGAATATAAACTTTGCTTTAAAAAGATCCTTTCAAAGATTCTTAGGTAATACCAACTCCTGAGTTTCCAGTGAGAAAACGAGGAGTGTGTTGTGGCTGTTCTAAGGCACCACTTAGGTGCAAGGAATTGTTATTACCGCACGAAGGTTGAAGTGTCCTCTGGACGGTTAGCACACATAGCCCTAAGGCACATGCACAGATACATAATAGTTGTATGAACGCACATACACACTCGTGCACAGCCCTTTAATGTACATGGGAATATTTCTTCATGAGGTTACTTCGCCCCCATATTTTCATTAACAGAGCTTCTTAGCAAACATATTTTTGCTAAACTCAAAGATGAAAAATAGCATTTCATTTTAATTTGCACTTTTGTATTCATGAGGTTGAACATTTTTATATGTTTATTGACAAGTATGTCTTTTTTGAGTATAAACGGACCGTTCATATTCTTTGTACATCTTGTTGCTGGGTTGTGTTGTTTTTCTTTATTTTTAAGGAAAGGATGTTAGAAGACAGAAAAGTAATTGTGGGGGAGACATTCCACGCTGAGGAAATGCTAGAGAGCAGTGTCAAAGTGGCATGAAAGTGCGTGGCAAGCCTAAGAGCTGTCAAGTCAGCCAACAGGTCGGGAGTGTAGGATAAGTGAGGGCCGTGGGAAATGGTGCTGAGAAAATTGCTCTATGTCAAGCCAAACTGAATAGCTTAACGCTGTGCATGATTATGAGAAAAGTATTTCTTGATGCCACGATCAGTCTCTGTGCATAAGCATTAGTTCAGATTCACATTCACGCTTTGGACCAGTTGCTAATTGCACGGTGAAGAATTTTAGGTATCTTATCAGGTGGAAGACTAAAATCCAAACAGCATTGCAGCAAGCAGCTGGGAAACACTAGCTACAAAAACACCATCTGAAGCAGCACAAATGCTCTTGGCAAGACCCCGGTTTGAGAAGTCAGTAAATCTGGATTAGCCGCCGATTGGACTCTCAGAGACTGGCCAAGCTTGAGCTGAGCATCTTCAGTTCTCTGGGCAGTTTCCTCGTGGTCAAAAGGAGGTCGATCAGGAGGCTTTAACATTCTTTATAACTTCGAAATCCCGTCACTTATACTGTTCACACCATTGGCTATTTCTACTTCATGATAGGCCATGATGTTTGTTTAGTCCAGAACATGAAGGAAGGCTGAGGGTACTGTGATCATGTCTGAGTGCCCCTTGAAACCTCCTTCGGTGCCTGCTAATTAACCAGGGAGCACACTAGTAATTTCCCCGGTACATTTCCAGGGATACAAATAGAGCAGGACAATCTGACATTTTCGGGGTCATTGTGCCTTCTACTTTTAAAGATATGGACATCATTTTCAACTCTTCAGAAAACTCCTTCGGCCTCCTACACATCCTCTTTGATTTTTCTTCATCGACATGCTTATTTGTAATACATGCTTATTTGTAATACATGTCAAGTTGTGTACAATCTTCTTACAAGCATATTAAAGGGGAACTTAGCCTTACTCAGACCCATTCTTCTCTATGTTATAGGACCTAGGTATGATTTCATTATTCTCTAATAGGACTGTTTCTTCCATCACTAAATGTTATAGGAGAGAAGACAACATTTGATTGCTTTCATATGTAACTGCTACCAAAATTGTTTCTGGATAGCTATATACTCATGAATAAATTCATTTTATTTTAATAAAAAGAAATTAAGTAAAAAGCAGCAACTGGTAAAATGAGGGGTCCAATATTTCCACAATCATACCTGTGATCTTTTATTAGAGAAATGTTATGGTCTCCAGTACAGCTATAACCGTGTGTCATTTGTTAAAATACATACACCCTTTCCTTTCAAAGACTTTGTTGCCATCAATTTTAACTGCTAGATGAAAAATTTTTGTAACAAAGCTAAACAGTAATTTCTTTACTAATATTCTCAATTAAGCATCAACATTTTTCAGTTATGAAAATCAAAGCAAAGCTCTCATAATTAAAGTGCTCTATTTTATTTAGAAAAACCATTTTTCTCTTTGGAAAGGTTTCATGGACTATGTATCTATAAATTTTTTGAGATGTGTTTAAGAAGTTGACAAAATCTGTGAGAGAATTTTATTTCCCAATCCCTAACCCAAAATTAATGCTAGAACTAGAAGTAAAAATTAAAACCTTTTTGGTAAGTGAATGAACTAAAAGGTTTTCCTTAATGAAGCACTTCAATTTAACAAAGTCATGATGTTTACATGCTAAAGACATTGCCGTCCTATTTAGATTTTAACTGTTACAAAAACAAATTGCTTTTTGTTTTGTATAAGGCACTTGAAAGGCAAAAGGAAGCAATTCATTTTTCACTGACATTATCCAAACTAAAGCAAAATTTCGTTTTCTTTGTCAAATTGTCAACATCTTGACTTTCTATTTAGTCAAAACTGGTCTATCATAAAGTCAACTGAAAGCTTATTTGGAAGATACTGAGATATTCCCCCTTGCCAATCAATCTGTCATACACTCAAGGTTACAAAGACAAATGACCAAAGGCCTGGGAATTCTAGGAGAGGCAAGCATGTAGTAGGGTCCACAGAACAGCAAAAGGCTAACCAGCTTCCTGAAACTCCCCTGGGTCAAAAGCCAACAAGAGTCAAAGGTTTTGGAGACTGGGAAGAGGTAAATGCCCTTTTCCAGAACAGGGAAGCTACACCAAATGTGTGAACACAGCAGTTCTAGTTAAACGCATAGACCCCAAGGATTTTCCCTTTGCAGATATTTGGCACTATGAGGGCAAAATTTTATTGACAGAGGTCTCTTCGCACAAAAAAAGATCAGGCTATTGTCTCCAGAGTGGTATTTTCCAGGTACAAGCTATGAGGTTGAAATGGGCCTGCCCTAATTCAGAAGTGCTGCAAATTTTACAGATGCCCTTCTCATTAAAAGCATCCAGAAGAAAACGGAGTAAGGTTACTGGTATCTACCCTATTTGGATTATCTCTGTTATCAACCTTGCTAATTTACAGGCAATCTATTTCAACTGTCCAAGGTCTATTCACAGTTCAAACTTAGCACTTTTTAACTTCAATCACTCAAAAATGAAAGTGGAAAATGTATTTACAGGTTCTTGCAAGAAAAAAAAAGAAGAGAGAAAGGCAGAAAGGAGAAAGAAGAACGGAAGAAAGAAAGGGCAAATGGCACCAACTTTCTATCTCCTCACTTCCTACTCTGCTCTCAAAATAGAAGATTTTCATAGGCTTGGTAAACTTCCTAAGAGTTCATGTGTTAGGAAATGGATAGATAATACATTGTTGACCTCCCCTAGGTTAACATTTCACTGCTAGGCTCCCATTTGTGGTTTGCTTGTTTTTACAGGAGAATTCAAGATGGAGTCAAATTAAAGCTCAAAGTTATCATCTGGAGAAGTAAAACATGTGCTACCATGTAAATCTCCTGATTAGGGCTCTCGAAAATTGGTCTTCTTCATTGTTCCAACCCATAAGGTAAGGCTGTCTTCTCACAGGTACTTGTCAAAGGTTCAATTGCAGCAGAAATGGGAAACTCCTGTTTCACTGTCTAACTAGTTTACTTTGCTCGGGAAAACAAGACATGGCAAGATCAGATGTCAGGCATTTATCTTTCCAGTTAGTGCTTACCTAAGCAAAATGATATCTAATCCATTTAAAATAAAAAAGTATCATTCTCCACGTTTGGAACATTAGACAGACAACCTGTATTTCTCTTTTTTGAAAGGAAGAGAATACCAATATTCAGATTAAGAAAATCTTTAATTCACAGGCTGATACCTGCTTCATCCTTTCTTGTTCTAATTAAGATTATACAGTTATAAATAGCACTTTAAGACATCTCTATATTCCCTATTTGCCATCATGACTCAGACATAATCTTTCATAGTACAGTTTGAAATGGTGAAAACGGGCTCTCGTAGGTTACAGATAGAGGATCCTGTAAGGAAAAGCACTTCAAAGGAACATTCTATTTAGTGCACAGAAGTGGATTTTTACATGTGTCAGGATTTTGGGGGAGGCACGAAAGGTTGATGCATGGCTGAGGCTGTTCCAAGAAACACACCATGCATAAAATGGTTTCTTATTTGACCAATGAGGATCCGTGTCTTGATTCCCTTTTCCTTCAAAATTGCAAGTTCCTTGTAGACATTATAGTATGCTTTCTACATCTTCATGTTTTTTTAATCCTTGTGATTGCTAAGAAGAGTCTGGGCTCATAAATGATTCCTGATAAATACGTAGTGGTTTTCCCAATACATTACAAACTCTAAGGTGGCAGAGACAAACCTTATCAGTCCTGTACATCACGCTGCATATCCAGTGCAGGCCCAATGTCTGATAGATTGTAGGGCTTCAAAGTTTTTATTAAACAAATCAGTGGGTTAATGAATGAAAGACCTCACCATGCTCCAGCAATAACCGAATGAGCAAATTGTGAAGGAAACTGCATTCATTCAGCCCTTTCTATTCAGACACATTGGAGGAAGAAACCTGAAAGTGGCAATTCTCAACATGGTTTAATAGATCAAGGAAAGCTCAATTTGAAATGGAATCAGTTCACGGAAAAATTTATTCAAGAATCATTATGTCCAGATAGCAAGACCTACAGCTAATCCTGATTCTCCAGCATTCCCCTTCCCCAGCTCCCAACCCATTATATCAGGGAAATACTTCAATGGTCAGAAAGCACACCTTGACAATGGGGCTGTTCACCCTTAACAGCCCTGGGGTAGAAAGACTGAGGTAAGCAGCCTCAAGTGACTCCAGAAAAGACTCCCCAAATCTTTTTCAACTTAGCCAAAGGTGAAGTATGGAATAACATACTGAAGTTACAATTCCTTTGCACACCAAAACTCATCCTCCTGGAAAGACATTTATTCTGCTATTCCTTGGCTAGTGTCAGATGGCAACTCTTTACAAAAAACAGTGTTAAATTCAGGGATGCTCTTTAAAGTTACAACCTAAAGACCAAACTCCCCTGGTCCCTACTACTCCATTTGTGTCAGGCCTTATAATACCCATGGAAATGACAACAGAAAGCTATCGCTCTGTGGAAGTATCCACTACTTATCAATATATCCGTATAGGTTGACCTTTATAACCAGACTTTATTTGTAATTAATTCATTAAATAACTTATTCTCTAAATAATGAGAGCTTCTATTATGTTCTAGTTATGGTTGTAGACATGAAAAATACGAAGTTGAGCAATACATGTCCCCTGCCTTCAAAGATATTGCCACAAAAGAAAAGGCTTATGGTAGAATTTGTGTACACCAGATAATGCTAAGTGAGATAAGTCAAGCAGAGAGAGACAATTATCATATGGTTTCTCTCATCTATGGAACATAAGAACTAGGAAGATCGGTAGGGGAAGAAAGGGGATAAAGAAAGGGGGGGTAATCAGAAGGGGGAATGAAGCATGAGAGACTATAGACTCTGAGAAACAAACTGAGGGCTTCAGAGGGCTTCAGAGGGGAGGGGGTGGGGGAATGGGATAGACTGGTGATGGGTGGTAAGGCGGGCACGTATTGCATGGTGTACTGGGTGTTATACGCAACTAATGAAGCATCGAACTTTACATCAGAAACCAGGGATGTACTGTATGGTGACTAACATAATATAATAAAAAAAAGAATGCAACATTAAAAAAAAAAGAATTTTGTGTACAATGCTGTGAAAGCACAGAGGAAGCAGGACTTCATTGTCCTGGGTAGTAGAAAAGATTTTGCCGAAGAAATGACATTTGAGTAGCATCTCAAAAGAAGGAACAAATATTCCGTGGGCAAGCAAGAGTAAAGTCCTTCTAGATAGAGGGAACAATATGTTTTCAGAGTATGTACAATTGGCATTTTGGAGAAAAGAGAACCACATGTTGCTACAGAGTTGGACATTTAGTTGGACTGGGTGGTTATATTGGGTGGTGAGTGGCTACAGAAGCTTGGATAGCTAATAAGACCTTTGTACTTTATTTTTAAAAATTTTGACTCTTCCTGGTAACTGAAAGGAATCCATCAAACTGTATATTAAAAAAAACACACTTGTATGTCTTCTTTGGCAAAATGTATATTCAGGTCTTCTGCCCCATGTTTTATGTAATCTGTGGAGTTTGGGGTTTTTTGTTTTTTGGGGTTTTTTTGGTGTTGAATTGTATAAGTTCTTTATATATTTTGGATATTAACCCCTTATTGGATATATCATTTGCAAGTATCTTCTTCCATTCAGTAAGCTGCCTTTTCATTTTGTTGATGGTTTACTTTGCTGTGTAGACGTTTATTTTTTGCTTTTGTTTTCCTTGCCTAGGAGACATGCAGATGGCCAAAGGACACATGAAAAGATGCTCAACGTCATTAATCATCAGCAAAATGCAGATCAAAACCACAAAGAGGTATCACCTTACACCTGGCTAGAATCAAAAAGACAAGAAGTAACAAATCTTGGCAAGAATGTAAAGAGAAAGGAATCCTTGTGCACTGTTGGTGGGAATGTAAATTGGTACAGCCACGTGGAAAACAGTATGGAGGTTCCTCAAAAGATTAAAAATAGAAATACCATATGATCCAGTAATTCCACTACTGAGTATTTACCCAAAGAAAATGAAAGCACTAATTCAAAAAGATATATGCACCCCTGTGTTTATTGCAGCATTATTAACAACAGCCAAGATATGGAAGCAATCCAAGTATCCATCTATAAATGAGTGGATAAAGAAGATGTGGGGTGGGAATGCCTGGGTGGCTCAGTTGGTTAAGCGTCTGCCTTCAGCTCAGATCATGATCCTGGAGTCCTGGGACTGAGCCCCCCATGGGGCTTCCTGCTCAGTGAGGAGTCTGCTTCTCCCTTTCTCTCTGCCACTCTCCCTGCTTGTGCTCTCTTCCTCTCTCTTTCTCTCTCTCAAATAAATAAAATCTTTAAAAAAGAAGATGTGGGATGTATGTACACACACACACACACACACAGAGTATTACTGAGCCATAAAAAAGAATATCTTGCCATTTGCAACAACATGGATGAACCTAAAGGGTATTATGCTAAGTCGAGTATTAATTTAGTCTCTAAAAAATCATGCCCGAATCTAAAGGTATATGAAAAATAAGTTGATTTTATTTTTAAAATGTTTTCAGTTTTCATATTTCCTTAAATGTCATTAGCAATGCTGCAGATTAGTTTCTGCTATTGTCAACTATAGCAATCATTAGGAAGGAATGGGAGAGAAATATTCTCGTTAGTGGAAAAACCTATTCCCAGAGAACAATTAAATGAAGTACTCACTAAGTGACAGATCTTAGAATTTTTGGCATGCATTGTGCTTAGATGCTTTCATATTTGCTCCACCATAATTAAGAGATACTAAAAAGTTTGCCAAAGTCTCAGTAGTGAGCCAAAAGCAGAACTCCTTTTCCTTTTGATTAATAAGTAGTGATGTTGGGTGCCTGAGTGGCTCAGTTGGTTAAGCACCTGACTCTTGATTTCAGCTCAGGTCATGATCTCAGGGTTGTGAGATGGAGCCCTGCATCAGGCTCCATGCTGAGCATAGAGCCTGCTCAGTGTTCTCTCTCACCCTCTCTAAAAAATAAGATAAAATAAAATAAAAATAAGTCATGGTGTTGATATCTGTATTAAAACCTCACCTTCCAGCTGGGTTCCAAAAGCAGATTGAGGAACAATTAAATAGAGGTTTTATATGAATAATGAAGTTTGCTAATAAAGATTGTACTCCTCCTCGAATGAGGATTGCATTTCTACTCCTACTTTCATTTTAGTTCCACAAAGTTCACTAAAATGTTTTGGAGAACAAAAGCTTCACCTGGATGACACATCACCTTTGCTGGAAGAAAAACATATTAATGCTTTCCATTAAAGATGAGAAAGTGTTGCCAAGGGGCGCCTGTTTGGCACAGCGGTTAAGCGTCTGCCTTCGGCTCAGGGCGTGATCCCGGCGTTATGGGATCGAGCCCCACATCAGGCTCCTCCGCTATGAGCCTGCTTCTTCCTCTCCCACTCCCCCTGCTTGTGTTCCCTCTCTCGCTGGCTGTCTCTATCTCTGTCGAATAAATAAATAAAATCTTTAAAAAAAAAGAAAGAAAGTATTGCCAAAAGCAAANAAGAAAGAAAGAAAGAAAGAAAGAAAGAAAGAAAGAAAGAAAGAAAAGAAAAAGAAAGAAAGAAAGAAAGAATTGCCAAAAGCAATAAAAGCCCCCACTAGAATTTTGTTTTACCTTAGGAGGCCTAATGCAGTTAATTCTCAGAATTCTTCCATCTGTGACCCCCTATAGGCCAAGTTCTTGGATATCAGACTTTGGTCCCAGATTTGTGAGGTAAAAGTTTAGGCATGCCCTGGGAGTTGACATTTCCCTAATAGTTTCTACAATTTCAGATCAAGTTAGCCCTGAGTACTTCCTGAATCTCCTATTCCTATTTTAATGCCACTTATGGAAAATCTTTTTTTATACCTCCAACCCTCAGTCATATTCTAGTAGTTTCCTTGTCTGTAATACCATAGGGCATTTGTCTTGCAATTTCTAGGTATCTGGACACTTGTGTTGTAGTTAGATGTATGTATTTATTTATATTTATATTTTATATAATCTCATACCTGATATTGAACTCCTTGAGATGTCTAATTCATTATAGTGCCCCTAGAAGCTTCCAACTAGACTCTAGAATCCTGGCAAAGCCTAGAGACACAGCAAGACCTAAGCCTTTGGAAATTTATAAGCTAGAAGTAGGCATGTTTCAAAATCATCTTCTTAAACTTGCTCTTTAGTAAAAGTACTGTAATCGTTGACAAGAATGGCTCCCCCACCAAATTATTATCAAGGCAGAACTGTGAAAGATTGAAATGCTTTATGAGAAACCCATGAACACTGGAACCATTTATGCCTGGTTCAGATTGTGCAACTGCCACTTACAGTGTGGCCTTGTGTGCTGGATATGTATCTCCCTCCATATCCATTCTCTATCTTCCTCCATCCTGTCCTTTGCCTGGTGGGCTAAATGCTATGAAATGCATAAACAGACTCATTTGGTTTAGGGATGAGTTAGGTTAATGGAAAACCCCAAGGAAGAGATTTGAAGGAGGGAGAGTGAGATCTGTTATGTGGGTAATGCCAGACTGGTTGCATCCCTAGACAGACTGCCACTGTTGCTCTCAAGGAGTCCGGCTTTACATAATTCTGCCTCTCCTTCCAGGGCCTTTCACACTAGAGGTAGTGACAATTTTGCCACTACTCATTGAGGTTCCTGCAGTATCCTTCGAGGTTCTTCTCTATTCTACCTAAGCCTCTACAATTAGTTCTTTTATTAAAAACCTACCCTACTCCATAAATTATCTTATTTGAACAGATTCTCTGTTTCTTACGGAGACCCTAACTGATAAATATTAGAGAAGTCATTAGGGATCACAGTGACTGCCACTCTAAGTTCTTAGAAAGAATAAATAAGAAAGGGCATATTAATAGTCTGCCTACCACAAATATTGTTGTATAATCGGCATTCAGTAGACAGTCGTGATAATTTCTATTATTTTTCAGGTCTATATCCAGGCATCAACCAGAGACTCTGGTATAAACAAGATACTCATTAAATGTTGGTTATATAAATAAATACAATTGCAAAAAAAAGAGGCCAATTTAGACCTCATTTTAAAATTGATCTACTATCATTCTACTTCAATTTTCCTACACTCTTCCTCCAGGTTTTCTCTATGTTCAAATAACACAGATCTCCTTTGGTTGTGTCTCCAAGACCCGAGCTATATTTTAAGTTCTTACAGATTAGGAACTATCATTTTAGCTCCTATTTTTAAATAATTTCTCTTCCTTCTCACATAATGGGAANCTCTATGTTCAAATAACACAGATCTCCTTTGGTTGTGTCTCCAAGACCCGAGCTATATTTTAAGTTCTTACAAATTAGGAACTATCATTTTAGCTCCTATTTTTAAATAATTTCTCTTCCTTCTCACATAATGGGAATTTAGGGATAGACTACCCATTCTGCCAAGCAATTTTATGTGTTTCTGCTGTTGTGTTAAATGTAATTTAGTAAGAGCCTGCGACAGGTTGAAATTGTGATACCTAGGTATCATTTTGATACCCAAGTACTAGCAACATTCAAACAGCAGTGAGTTACTGGAGAAAACAAGCATACTGGTAGCAAAACATTGTCGTTACTTCTTTACAGTCCATAATATATTTTCCATGTCCTTTCATTCCAAAAGAACACAATGTCCTTTTTATACTGTACATTTGTGCTTATTGTCCTGTTCAGTCATACTGTACAGCCAGGATCCTTTAACTTTTTCTCTTGGTTTCCAACAATGTCAACAATCTCAAATTATTCCAAAATATGCCATTAGTACCAAGTAATCATCATACCTGCCTCACTTGGAATTGTTTGAAATGACAAGCCTATTGCCAGAAGGGAGACTAAAGGTTTTTTAATCATTTTATAAACCTAATGAATTGGAAGCAAAGCTCCTTCCTTGAATATCTGAAGAACAGAGTCTATATAAAATAAATGTTTTTAGCCTTCACAGTTTCATTAAAGGCTAAATGACAATCTAGGGGCAATAAAAAACTCTTTTTTTTCATTGTGTATATATTTTAATTCCTCAAAGAATTCCGATGTATTTCACTTCCAAATTAAATGTAGTTTATGTATTTGAATCCCTGCCATGAAGACTACTCTGGGTTTCCTAAATGTATAAATCCCTAGGTGCTTCCTCCAGAGGCATAAGATAATAAGATGGTAGATTGAATATACACATCTAATTTCAATTCCTCAGAAAACTCCACTAGGATCCACAAGGACAGAGAGAACAGGAGTGACTAAAACAGCAACATTTTAGAAGTTGGAAAGCAAATGAACCAGTGATAATTGGCTTAGAACTAAGAAAGCTGAATCTCAAGCAGGACTTAGGAAAAGTGAGAACCAACAAGATTTATATAATAGAATCCTTACAGATTCAGGAAATATTAGCACCAGGTACTTATTGGGCATGAAAGGGAGATGTTAAAATAAGGAAAAAGGTAAAAACTGTTGAAAAACATTCAGATTTCTAGATCCCTTAACCAGTCGATGTTCCTAGGGAATGGTCTCTGTCTCACTCCAGCAGACACCTGCAGGTTTACTCTCTGGAAATACGAAGCACGGTCGAGGGTACGTGTGCTAAAAAACAGGGATGTGAAATGACCATGAACCATGTGCACATCAAATGCTGAGAATTCCTGGCTCTCCTTCCTTAATTTTGAGTGTTGCTCCGAGATTTCTGGCAGCCAGCCAGATCCTTACCCATCCAGAAAGGAGATAAGAAAATTCTTCTCAATGCAATTTGACCAAAGAAGACTGATAAAAAGATAGATAAACGTGGCATTCTTTTTTTAATTTTTTTTATTATATTATGTTAGTCACCATACAGCACATCCCTGGTTTCTGACGCAAAGCTCGATGATTCATTAGTTGCCTATAACACCCAGTGCACCATGCAATACGTGCCCTCCTTACTACCCATCACCAGCCTGTGGTATTCTTTAATAACAAAAACAACATTCAGATAATTTTACAATAAAATTCAATGTCAACCAATCAGATTCACACACTCAGAACCTCCAAACATCATTTTATTCCTTTATCCTTAATTGTGAGCAGATAACGAAGGGTTATCGGACATACGACAAAAACTTCAAGCAAAGAAAATGAAGACTAACAGAAACAAAGTAAAACACATATTGGAAGAAACAGAGAATACAGTGGGGAAAGAAAACTTCAAAACGCCCTTAGCGTTACCATAATCAGAGAAAGAAAACCAGGTACTAACTATTACATTTCCACGGGTGGGGAACTTGAGGATTTGTAGAGGCTGAAAGCCTTGCCAATAGACCACAGAAAGTGATTTATAAAAACGTATTTTTATGTTTTTAGATAAAAAATTTCATAGTTTAAGCATCGAAATGCAATAGTGATTGATAATGCAACATGTCATAATCTCCCATTACATAGCTTTCTTTTCACATCCCATTTTCACCCCCAGTATCTACTTCATGGGTTTTATTCAAATACATTCGTCATGTGCAAAGAAATGCTGTTTGGGGGCTTTGGAGTGAGAAATAGGGAGAGAGGAAAGAAGGGCGTGTAGAGAGACGGAAAGATTCCACTATAAGGCCTGCTATGGGTTAGTTTATTTTCCTACAAACATTGGAACACACTATGCACATGCAATGCACCTGGTTTACTCCCTTATCGCCCCCATGGACATCCATACCAAGAGGTATGTATCACTGGACGGATATGTAGATCTATGGATATAGGAGCAGATTTTAAAATTAACCTCTGGATACTACAAGCAATGTTGTAGGGAGAATTATTTTTTTGCAAAATGGCATCTTGATTCTTCAATGTAAGATTCATATTTATCTAACAGCATTTTGTGTATTCCATTTTTTTCCATTGTGCACTTCATCAAAACTCTAGCTAATGCCATACTTTAAAAATGTATGTATGACAGATCCATCGTATACTTTGGTTCTTGCTATTGCCAATCCCCTTAACAGTGTCCTTTTTTATGGCAAACCTAGGAGGTTTTGGTTAAGCCTTCATGTAGCGGCTAACCAAAAATTACCCAAGTAGGCAAATATCAGTTGCACTGACTCACGATTTGACTTATAAAAAGTGAAAATAAAATGAAATGCTCACTATTTTGGGAAAGAAAAAAACCGACCAGTGGTAAAGGTAGGAGAGTAATAATAGTTCTACCAGGTAATGAGGTATTATGATATATGTTATAAGCAGGAGCTCTAGAATCTGGGCAACTGCATCTAAATCTCAACTCTGTCACTTACATAGTAGCGTGAACCTGGGCAGATTACTGAGATTCAGTGTCTGATCTTTAAAATATTGGGTCAGTAAACATTTTCTGTAAAAGTCAGGTAGTAAATATTTTAGGCTTTCCAGACTATATAGCTCTCTGTTGTTTTAGCACAAAAGCCACCACAGACACTGTATAAATGAACGGGTATGGCTGTGTTCCACTAAAATTGTATTTGTAAAAATAAACAGCTGTGATCTACATATGACCCCACATGGACAGTGGTTTGCTGGCCCCTAAATCACAGTGGTATGTTATATACATATGTGTGTGTGTGTATATAATATATATAATATGTAACATATTATATAATATACAAACCACATATATAACAAATATATCAATAATAATATATAACACATATATACATGCACACACTTTAATGATTGTCATCAAGAAAGAAGAACTCAAGCAAGAAGGTAAAATACCAACATCTAAAACACATATAAAAGAGATTTAAAATAAAAGATTACTGTGAACTAAGAAGTTTGGAAAATGCAGTCTAATGGAGGATTTCTCCAGAATTATACAATAATAATTTTCACATACAAAATTGCAAAAAAAAAGGGAAAACCAGAATAGATGACCTGAAGAAATATAAAATTAATAACTATATTCTATAAATCTCACTTGGTCCCTATTATAAAATATAATAAAGCAGAGTTCACGGTTGTTTACAATTGAGGGGCAAAGCTCTGACAATCTAGCCCAGCAACACAACCTGAAAAGGATTTAATTGTGATACAAGCAATAAGAAAGTAAAATATGAAAGTACAACATTATTGACTGTAGAGGAAAATGTTTTCATTGATTTTTTAAAAATATATTATTTAAAATTATTTTTGTCAGGCTTAGGTTTATATTTAGTAAGACAAATTTCTCATATCCTAAAATTGCTTTACCAGGGAGAGACTACATATTTTTTTCACCAGTAATAAGAAATATTAATCATTCCATCATGTCATTTCTGACCGTTGCATATTGACTCTATTTCTTGGCACTATCTGCAAAAAGGATATTTCACTTATTAGTATTTCAGCATTAGAAACTCTTAGGGGATCTGAAAAGTTAGTTCAGGTTCCAGAAAGACCTAACTGCAAATATTGGGTTAGGTAACCTCAATATTTCTAAATATTCCTTCTTTGTAGCATCCCATTTCATACTGGTTTTCAGAACACATTATTTTATCAGGTTACTTTATCTTAAAATCTCTGGGGAGTAACTCATGTCACAGTTTTCTATATGCAAATATTTATTGAATACCTACTATATGCTTAGCTTTGAATGAGGATTGGAAAAAAACTATAAAACAGCATTATTTGACACAGATTATTGGTAGGAAATATTAGGAAAATATTTTAAGCAGAACACACAGAAGTATAGCAAGATCTTTGTAGTTCATCTGTGAAACAGTGATGGTAATTCCTCTACACAAACTTTCTATGGTTTATTTGGCTTCCTATGAATTAGCATTTAGAATCCATTTTACTGTTTTATAATACAGGTGGAATTGACACTGACAAGTCTTACTTATTGTGAAAATAAGTAACTGACCTTTCTAAAAATAAAGCACAAAGACAACCTAAATGAACTTTCAACTTCACGGCCCAAAGTCACAGTCGGGACAGGAAACCTAGCCTCAAGAGTGATAGAATTCTACGCTTTGTCCCCATCTCTATTTTAAGAAATGTTCTTCCTTTGAGAAACCAGAATAATGCCTGAAGGGAAAGTACAGTAATAATACTACAGATGTTTGACTAGAGATGTTATTTGAGAGCATGGTATAGTTATTATATAGTGCTCAACAGTGAGAACTTCATTGGAAATGTTTTATTTTATTTTACTAATTTTCAACTTACTTATTGCCTCTAATTATATTAAGAGTTAACTATCGGGGTGCCTGGGTGGCTCAGTCCTTAAGAGTCTGCCTTCGGCTCAGGGCGTGATCCCGGCGTTCCAGGATCGAGCCCCACATGNAATTTTCAACTTACTTATTGCCTCTAATTATATTAAGAGTTAACTATCGGGGTGCCTGGGTGGCTCAGTCGTTAAGAGTCTGCCTTCGGCTCAGGGCGTGATCCCGGCGTTCCAGGATCGAGCCCCACATCGGGCTCCTCCGCTGGGAGCCTGCTTCTTCCTCTCCCACTCCCCCTGCTTGTGCTCCCTCTCTCTCTGGCTGTCTCTGTCAAATAAATAAATAAAATCTTTTTTAAAAAAATAAGGGTTAACTATATGCTGTGACCTGCAGGAATACACAGATAAATGAAACCTAAACCCTGCCCTCAAAAAGCTCATGAGTGGGCAATATTTTTTCTGTTAAAGAACTAGATAGTAAATAATTTTGGCTTTGTGTACCATATGGTCTTTATCGCAGCTACTCAACTCTGCCCGTGTAGCATGAAACTAGCCATAGAAAATAGACACATGAATGTGTATATCGTTTTTCATTTTGTTTGTTTTTGTCTAATCAGGCAGCCAAGCTGAATTTGGCCCACAGGCCATCATTTACTGACTACTGATCTAGCATGAGAACAACAGACAGGTGTATACACACACACACACACACACACACACACACACACACACACACATTAGTCAATGCTTGTCCATTCATAGGGACTGGCTAGAATGTTGTGTCTAACTGATTCTGAGGCTGCAGCAGGAAAGTATGGTATGATGAATTAGCTATGCACTGGTGTGGTTGTAAAAATGTCACCTACCTATTTTTAACGTGAAAGACAGACAATAACAATAAAACATTAAAATTTGTGAAAAGACATAAGAGACTTATGCACATAAGTCAAAAAGTGCTTCAAAGATATTGGAAGTACCAGAAGGGATTGCTAAAAGTTTTATAAGACAGAACAATAAGCCTTCATGTGTCCAAATCATCAATACTTGCTCCCAACAATATGATACTTTAAAAACCATATCATAAGCCATAAAGAAAAAGACAAATATAGTTGACTAGATAAAAATTAAAGATTTTTATATGTCAAAAGATGATGAACACATTTCTCAAAAGACAAATGAGAAACCAGGCAATAAGACAGATACATTTCACAGACAAAAGGCAGTTTTGCATAATATAGTATGAACTTTATACAGTTAAAGAGTAATTTCTTTATACAAATATAGAAATTAAGGACAAAAATGCCAAAGGAAAAGACATGATTAGCACTTCAAAGAACCCTAATGACTTATTGACATGTATAAATATGTGAGTATTGCTGTTAATTAAATAAATGTTTAAACAAAATGAGAAGAAAATTCTCAATAATTACACATGACTAAGTGCAAGTTGACATTTAATTGCTTCAGATTGATGGTAGTACCACTGCCTATAAGCTGCCTGTACATTTACGCATCTATGTGGTCATTCATTAACTCATTCAAGCATTTACTGAGCTCCTATTATATGTCCACTGCTTGAATAGAGAGCAAAGGCATGCACTTCCTGTTCAGTAAAAGCTCGCATTATAATAATAAAGGTAAAGATGTGAAAGATCTAAAGGAATTGTGATTAAAAATTTCTCAGCTAGGGGAAGTCTCAAGTGTTTCATTTCCACTCCCCAAAAGTACAAATGTAGGGGGACTTCTACATCTACTAGGGGCCCAGAGACCTACATCCTTTTGTAATGCTTGTAGATGGTCTAGGGCTTTGCAGACAAGGTTCTTCCTAGGACCATCAGATGGAGATATGGCAAAGTCTTTAGGCTCAGGCATCTGTCCCACTAGATAATCAGCAGGTAAGGTGCTGAATTCTGACAAAGTGAGGCCCTCATCAGAAGTGTGGTGGATGAAAATGAAGGTATGGAAACAGTTATGCTAGGCAATTAGAAATCAAAAGAGAAAGGGCCAAAAAAAAAAAAGCAGAGAAAGAGGACGTGAATAATAGAATCAATAAGCACAATGTTTATAGCAGCAATGTCCACAATAGCCAAACTATGGAAAGAGCCCAGATGTCCATCAACAGATGAAGGGAAAAAGAAGATGTGGTATTTGTATATACAATGGATTATTACTCAGCCATCAGAAAGGATGAATACTTACCATTTACATCAATGTGTATGGAACTAGAGGGTATTATGCTGAGTGAAATAAGTCAATCAGAGAAAGACAGTTATCACATGATTTCACTCATGAGTGGAATGTAAGAAGCAGCACAGAGGATCATAGGGAAGGGAGGGAAAACTGAATGGGAAGTAATCGGAGAGGAAGACAAACCATGAAGGGCTCTTAATTCTAGGAAACAAACTGAGGCTTGCTGGAGGGGAGGAGGGTAGGGGGATGGGGTGATTGGGCGATGGGCATTAAGGAGGGCACGTGATGTGATGGGCAGTGTGTGTTATATACAACTGATGAATTACTGAACACTACATCTGAAACTAATGATGTACTATATGTTGGCTAATTGAATTTAAATAAAAAAGAATCAATAAGCACAAACTAATATATAGAAAACTTACCCTCAACAAATAGATAATACACATTATTTTCAAGCAATCAAGGAATTGTCTCAAAAATTGACAACATACAAGTTCACAAAGGAAGCCTTAAAAAACTTTAATGAATCATTATCCTACACACTATGTCCTTTGACTATAATAAAATTAGAAATAGATTTTTTAAAGGAGAGCTTAAAAATCTGATATGTTTAGAAACTAAAATCATACTAAATGATTGGATTAACGAGGAAATAATTTTAAAGATTGTGAGATATTCCTAACACTACTTAGCACTAGAAGATTTGTGACATAAAGCTAACATAGAATGTTGTGAGAAATTCTCCGCTTTAAATCCTTTTATTAGAAATCAAAAAATATTGAGGACAGACAAGCTATGTGTCCAGCTCAACGAGCTGGAAGAAAGGGCAACAGAGTAAATGCAAAAGAAACCAGAAGGGAGGAAATAGAAAGACAAAGAAATATAGACCAAAAGAATAATTACAACATCAAGAAATGATTACTTAAAAAGATCAATAAGATAAACCACAAATGAGACATGAAGAAAAAAAACTAAGACTCAAAATATGAACAAGGAAAAATACTATAGCATCTTAAAAAGGAATGAAATAGTATGAGTAAGTACTTGCCAATAACCTGGAAGCTCAAGAAAACATGAACATATTGTTGGGGGTAACAGTATAAATGGCTACATTTTACAGAGGAAACCTGTAAGGCCAATTGTTTGGGAGACTCTTATTTGTTCTGGTGTAATTTTTTTTTAAGATTTTATTTATTTATTCGACAGAGATAGAGATAGCCAGCGAGAGAGCAGGGGGAGTGGGAGAGGAAGAAGCAGGCTCATAGCAGAGGAGCCTGATGTGGGGGCTCGATCCCACAACGCCGGGATCACGCCCTGAGCCGAAGGCAGACCATTAACCGCTGCACCACCCAGGCGCCCCTGTTCTGGTGTAATTTTTAACACGTTTAGCCTCTCTTTACCACTTCACTCACTTTTCCTCAGGAAGAGGCAGGAATTTAGCTGGTAAATTTTTAAGAAGCAGTGGGGCATGCTTCACTTAGCCCCTTCTCATCCACTCTCTTTTCACAGGATCAGCCCCCTCCAGCTGAAAGGTGGATTCTGATCTGCCATGTGTAAGGGATCTGGTGAATTCAAGGGTGAACTATTAGCAAGTCCACTTGGCTAGCGATCTAAAGTCACAACTCACGGTCACCTTTATCTGGATCTCTGACACGTATGTATCTACCAATAGGTTCTAAATTCTGAAAGGGAAGAAATTGGTATTATTAATTAGTCCCTGTCACAAATTCAAATGCTCATCAGTATTAAATAGCAATGGTCATCAGACTCTCCGCAGCCACTTCCCCACATACAGTACAGCCCTACATCTAGATGGCTTTATAAATTTAACAAAATGTTCAAGAACAGGCGATTCTCTCTCTCAGACATATGTATCAGAAAATTGAAAATGAGAGAGACCTTACCATTTTATAAGACTAGCATAACTTTGCTTTCAAAATTGAGAAAAAACAGATCATGAAATGAAATTTAAAGGACAATTCGGACCATAGGGAAAGGGTCGGAAAACTGAATGGGAAGAAATCAGAGAAGGAGACAAACCATGAGACACTATGGACTCCAGGAAACAAACTGGGGGTTACAGAATGGAGGGGGGTGGGGTAATGGGGTAGCCCAGTGATGAGTATTAAGGAGGGCATGTGTTGGGATGAGCACTGGGTGTTATACACAACTAATGAATTGTTGAACACTACATCAAAAACTAATGACATACTATATGCTGGCTAACTGAACATAATAAAATGAATAAATAAAAATTAAAAAAAATAGAAAAAGAAACCTAGAAAGAAAGAAAGAAAGAAAGAAAGAAAGAAAGAAACCCTACCCAATGACTTACTTCTGCTCATTGACCAGACTATCACATGACAATCTCTACCTGGAAAGGAGAATGAGAAATATAATCTTTTGGCTGGTCATGTTGCTATCTAAAATAAAATTGCAACACAGTAAGGTTTCAGGTGTACACTATAGTAATTCAACAATTCTATATATTACTCAATGCTCATCATGATAAGTGTACCCTTAATCCCCTTCATCTATTTCACCCAACCCCTCTCCCACCTCCCCTCCAGTAATCATCAGTTTGTTCTCTATAGTTAAAAGTCTGTTTCTTGGCTTGCCTCTCTCTTTTTTCCCCTTTTCTCCTTTGTTTTGTTTCTTTTTTTTTTTTTTTTTTTTNTTTTATTTTTATTTATTTGACAGAGATAGAGACAGCCAGCGAGAAAGGGAACACAAGCAGGGGGAGTGGGAGAGGAAGAAGCAGGCTCACAGCGGAGGAACCTGATGTGGGGCTCGATCCCATAACGCCGGGATCACGCCCTGAGCCAAAGGCAGGCGCTTAACCGCTGTGCCACCCAGGCGCCCCTGTTTCTTAAATTCCATGTGAGTGTAATCATATGGTATTTGTCTTTCTCTAACTTATTTCGCTTAGCATTATACTCTCAAGCTCCATCCATGTCACTGCAAATGGCAAGATTTCATTCTTTTTTATGACTGAATAATATTTCATTGTATACATATATCACATCTTCTTTATCTATTCATCCATCGATGGGCACTTGGGCTGCTTCCATTATTTGGCTATTGTAAATAATGTTACCATAAACACAGGGGGGCATGTATCTCTTTGAATTACTGTTTTTGTGTATTCTTTAGATAAATACCCAGTAGTATGATTGCTGGATCATATGATAGTTCTATTTTTAACTTTTTGAGGAACCTCCATGTGGTTTTCCAAAATGACTGCACCAGTTTGTATTCCCACCAATAGTGTATGAGGGTTCCTTTTTCTCTACATCTTCGCCAAAAGCTGTTGTTTCTTGTTGATTTTAGCCATTCCTACAGGTGTGAGGGGCTATCGCATTGTAGTCTTGATTGGCATTTCCGTTATGGTAAGTGATGATGAACATCTTTTCAGGTACATGATTATTTTAATTTTTAATTAAATTCAATTTAGCCAGGGCACCTGGGTGGTTCAGTAAGTTAAGTGTCTCCCTTTGGCTCAGGTCATGATCCCAGGGTCCTGGGATTGAGTCCCTTATTGGGCCCCCTGCTCAGTGGAGAGCCTGCTTCTCCCTCTCCCTCTACTGCTCCCGCTTCCCCCCCCTTTGTCAAATAATAAAATATTTAAAAATAAATTCAATTTAGTTAACATAGACTGTATTATTAGTTTCAGAAGTAGAATTTAGTAATTCATCAGTTGCATGTAACACCCAGTGCTTATTACATCAAGTGCCCTCCTTAAATCCCATCACTCAATTACTCCATTCCCCCACCCCTCTCCCCTCCAGCAACCCTCAGTTTGTTTCCTAGAGTTAAGAGTCTCTTACGGTTTTTTAAAATGCTTCTCCCAAAAACTGAGAACAGTTAGAAACTTCTTTAACAGGATTAAGTCTCCATAGCAAAACAAAACATCTCCTAATTACTGTTAACACATTAGGCACATGACCTTCAGATTATAAATATCTGATATTGCCTCTACATTCAACCTAGTACTGGAGGCCATGATCGATGAATACCCCCTAAAAATAAAAGGTATATGATAAAGATATCACCACATATCAGATGGTATAACAAAATTGGATAAACATGAAGGATTTATGTTCAAAGTATATCAAAGACAAATTTCACAAACAAGGAATTAATATCCAAAAACTACAAAGTAATGATGGAATCAACATGAAAAAAGACAAGAAATCCAATAATGAGAAATATTAATAACCAAAAAACAATTTTAAAGACAGAAAATCTGAATTGCTTCATAACTAATAATCACAGAAGTAAAAGGAGATTGTGCTATCAATCAAATTTCTTTAAAAATTAAAAGTTGGATAAGTATTAGTTATCTTTTGCTGTATAAAAAAATTACCCCAAAATGTAGTGGCTTAAAACACCAAACTCTATTATCTCAGAGTTTCTATGGGTCAAGAACCTGCGTGTAGCTTAGCTAGGTCCTCTGGCCCTTGATCTCTTACAAGGCTACATCATCTCAAGTCTCATTTGGAAAGGACCAACTTCCCAGTCCCCTAATCTGGTTGTTGATAGGATTCAGTTCCTTGTGGTTTGTTACACAGAGGGCTCAGTTCCTCAAGAGGTGTTCCTTGAGATGTGAGCCTTTACACTGATCATCTCACAAAAGCTTTCATCAGAATGAGAAAATGAGAGGGTAAGTAAGATTGTTAGCAAAAAAGAGTTATAGTAAGAGGGAACCTCATTATGTTAATAATTAATAACATCCCACTACTTTTGCTGGTTTCTAGGGATTCTATTCATTAGAAGCAAGTCACTAGATATATCCTACACTCAAGGGTAGTGGATTACACAAAAATGTGAACATCAGAAGGCTGGAGTCAATGGGAACCATATCAGAAGTTGCCTTCCCATACCAAGCATTAGTGAGTGTGTAGGAAAACAAGTCATAATATAATTCTATTGGGAAGCTAGATTGGTACATTTTGGAAAACAATATGGCAATAATTAGCAAAATTATTGCTTATATACTGAATGTCTGTGTCCCTCTAAAATTCATATGTTGAAGCTCTAATCCCCAGTGTGATTGTATTTGGTGGTGGGGCTTTTCGGAGGTTATTAGGGTTAGAATAGATCATGAGAGTGGGGCCTAATAATGTAATTAATGCCCTATTTAAAAAAAAAGAGGAGATAGCTCTCTCTCACACATCAAGGAAGGCCATGTAAGGACATAAAAAGAGGGTCTTCATCAAGAACCCAAACATGCTGGCATCTTAATCTTGGACTTTCAGCTTCCAAAACTGTGAGAAATAAATGTTTCTTGTTTAAGCCAGCCAGTCTATAGTGGACTAAAAATTATGTATATATCTCTCTCTTCCTCTGTCCCTCCTCCTGCTTGTGCTCTCTCTCTCTCAAATAAATAAAATCTTTAAAAAAAAAAACCTAAAGAATTGTGTGTATCTAGGACCTAGAAATTCTATCCTTGAGTGTATATCCCAGAAAAATATATGCAGAAGTCCATCAGAGAACATGACTGAGGAGTTCATTGCAGCATTGTTTGTAGGACTGGAGTGGAGAGCCAACACAGGTGTTCTTCAGAAGGGGAAATAATGGACAAGCAAAACTTGGTGCGTGAATACTAATGGAATATGATGCAACATTAGAAGCAGTGAACTGAAGATACACATAGCCATATAAGTCGAACTTAAAAGCATAGTGTTGAGTGCATAAGTGAAGAAAGAAGATCTATGGCACAATACTATGCATTCAAACACCACATAATTAACAAGGCCACATATTTCACAAGAGTACAAACATACACAAGGATATAATTCAAACATCAGAGTAGAAGCCTAATGGTGGGAAGGAAATGAGTGTTGGGATCTAGGAAGAAGAAAAACAGATAAAATATAAAGATAAAATATAAATAAAAGAGAAAGAACCTTGCAAACTCAATGACAATACCATGGACAGAGTCCAAAAATAGAAGATAAAAGCAACCTTCATGGGTGGGCAGTTCTAATCCCTGCCTGTAAGTCACAGAGCTGGCAGAAAATAATCTAATCAAATCATCAGGCTTTAATGCCAAATGCTCTAGGTAGAGAGCTTATTCATGGGAGCTTTTTGTTAGTTTGTAAGATAAGTCGTATTTCCACTGATATTTAAATTCAGCCATGTTGCTTTTGGAGGGATTTTTAGGTAAAAAATCCCAAACACTAGCTAATAACTAAGTGTGGGACACAGCAAAATAAACCACTGAGTAGGGGGGGCCTTAGAGAACAGACTGCAGAAAAGGTTCTTTCTCTACCACGTGCACTACTGCGATTGAACATGGGGATATGAGGAACAGTGGTAGTTGTTTGGAAAACTCTTTGGATGATGTTAAAGAAAAGCCCCCTTTCTCTAACCAAACCTTTTTGCCTCCTTATCATTTCCCCTCCCACCCAGATGTGTCAGGAATGGTACTTTGAAATGTCAGAGCCACATTTTGGCCTCCCTAGCAACCTCCCCAACACAAGAGTAGTGTCATAAGTAGTGCTTTGTGATGTCTGAGCCCCACCTTAGCCACCATTGGCTGGGGGAGAGCCTAGCCGACCAATCAAAGCTGAAGGGATGGTGCTCATTGTCCTGGGAGGAGTTAAGAGCGGTAGAATAGTTAGGAGGCCTGAGGTAGACTACTGGGAAGCTTCAATATGTCTTCAGTAACCAGGGAACTACCACAGCCCAATCAGGATATGGAGCAACAAACCTCAAGTTCCGAAGAGAGGAAAAAGATGAAGACTCCCTATAAACCCAGGTCCAGAGGTGGTAACAAGGTAAGACGACCCCACCCAAGCTACTCTTTTCTTCATTGATTTCCCCCTCCCCCAAGAATCTTAACCTTTGCTCACCTGGCACAAACTCCTTCCTCAGCCCAGACATCTTCTCATGATGCCCCCTTTTCTATCAATACCCCCTGCTTTTCCCCTAAGCCAATGCCCTTTTGGCCTCACTCTGTTGTTGTTCCAGGCACTGAAGACAACCCTGAAGGTGAAAAGACCCCTCCACAGGCGTTTGAGTAAAAAAGTCTCAGAAAAAACTAACAACCCCGTAAGAAAGCCTAAAAAAGCTAGAACACCACTCTTCGGTCATTACCACAAACTGAACGAGACGATGAAGCAAAATGAGCTACAGCAAGCCCAAGAGAAGGTGGAGAAGTCCACCACATCAAATGATGACCAGGGCAGCCAGTAACTCCAGAGTGAGGCCAGAGACTTCGGTAATATCTGCTAAGTCTCCAGAGGTCCGGTGGCTGAGAAATGGCTAATCGTGTAGACGTTGAATTTTACAGCACCAGGCTACACTTGATGGTACCTAAAATAAAGCCAACCTGTTGTGGAAATTCGTGTGTGTTTCTAGTATTTCTCTCATGGTGGGATCAGGGAGGGAAGGGGAGAGGCAGTAGTGCAAAAAGGAAGAAACATGGGGTGGTGTAGGGTTGGGGGCCAGTCTGGCAGGATCACAGTTAACCTGACCGTGGGAATAAAGACTGGGTCAGGACTGAGCACTGAAGACAAATTTCCTCCTTAACACTTGACGTAATGGGCAAGATGAAAAAGGGCTTGGTGTTTCTGCCTTTGTGAGGTGGGGGCGGGNGCAGGGCCATCCCCAAAGCTGAACAAGGAAAGAACTTCCAGGCCACTGACCTCACTGTGGTGTTTGTTACATTTTACCCTATAATGTCAACAACTAAAAGTCCTCAGAAGGGCCAAAAATCTTACCCTAATAAAAGTGACTAAAAGAACCCTACAGATGAAAATAATGGTGATTGGAAGCCACAAACCCAACACTGATTAGCCCACTTTCTTAAGAAACTTAGGGGGGGGTAATCAGAAGGGGGAATGAAGCATGAGAGACTATGGACTCTGAGAAACAAACTGAGGGCTTCAGAGGGGAGGGGGGTGGGGGAATGGGATAGACTGGTGATGGGTAGTAAGGAGTGCACGTATTGCATGGTGCACTGGGTGTTAAACACAACTAATGAATCATCGAACTTTACATCAGAAACCAGGGATGTACTGTATGGTGACTAACATAATATAATAAAAAATATTAAAATAAAAAAAAAGAAACAGTGTGGAGCAGTGACCTTCCAAGGGCAGGGCAGTGGGAACAGTCTGCCTCCAGGGCAGGCAATAAAGGAGAACACTGTCTACAGAGAATTCTAAACACTTGGAGGGGAGACAATCTTTTATTTGTTCTCTCACAGTTGTTCTTTTCTGAAGACACTATCACCGTAAATGAGTTTACTGAAGTATAATTGACGTATAAGAATTGCACGTGCTTAAAGTGACAGCTTGAGGAGGTTGACCCTATGTATACACTGTTAAACCATCACCAGGATCATAAGAGAGAACACATCCAGCCCCCCAAGTTTCCTCCTGCCCCTCGGTAGTTGCTCCCTCCTCCTATCCCTCCCTGTACCCCCATCCTCAGATAACTACTGATTTGCTTGCTAGCTCTATGGATTGTACTCATTCCATTAGTATAAAATGCTACAAAATGTAAACCTTATTTTTAATCCAGCTTTTTTCACTCAGTATAATTTACGTGAGAACCATCAATGTTCTTGTGTACATCAATATTACATTTTTAGGTTATGCTTGTTTTGTTGAGAATTTAGTAGCATTTAAAGGATGCTCCAAAGTTACTTTTTTTAAAATTTTGAGATTATAAATTTACATGCAGTTGTAAGAAATAGAAAGATGCCTTATACCCTTAACCTTATCCCCGCTCCAAAGGTAACATCTTGCATGTCTATAGAATATCAAAATCAGGAAGGTAAGATTGCTATGATATAGTTACCTTAATTCAGAGTTCACCAGTTACACATGCACTAGTTTACGTGTGTGTGTGTGTGTGTGTGTGTGTGTGTGTGTGTGTGTTTAGTTCTGTGCCACTTTATCACCTGTATAGTTTCCTGGGACTCCACTGAAGTCAAGACACAGAAAAATTCCATCATAAGGATTCCTCTTGCTATTCATTTACAACCACAGCCATGTCCTCCCTCACCCCTGGAAGCCAGTAATTTGCTCATCTCCATAATTTTGTCATTACAAGAATGTTACATAAATAGAATCATTCAGTATGTAACTTTTTGTGATCGGCTTTTACATTCAGCATAAATCCCTTGAGAGCCATTCAAGTTGTTGTATGTATCAACGTCTTTTTTCCTCCATTGCTGAGTAATACTGCATAGTGTGAATGTACCACAGTTTGTTAAACCATTCATTTATTGAAGGACATTTTGGTTTTGATTTCTGGAATTCTAAATGAAGCTGATACAATCATTCCTGGATAGGTTTTTCTGTGAACTTAAAGTTTTCAATTCTCAGGGATAAATGTCCAAGAGCAACTGCTGGCTCATGTGTTAATGGCAAGCTTAGTTTTGTAAGAAATTACCATACATTTTTCCCCCCAGAATGGCTATACCATTTTATATTCCCAGCGGCAATCTCTGAATGATACTTTCTCTGCATTCCCACCAGCATTTGGTGTTACCATTAAACAAAAAAATTTGAAGTCATTCTGGTGCCTGTATAGTGATACCTCATTGAAATTTTCATTTGCATTTCACTGATGGTTAATGTTGAACATCTTTTTATGTGTTCATTTGCCATCTGTATTATCTTCTTCGTTGAAATTTCTCTTCACGTCTGTAGCCCATTTTCTTTCTTGACACTTGCATGATCACACTTAAATGAATTCGAACACAAGGCACAGCTTCCAGGTGTACATAAATATATCTCCATTTTACAATTGTTTTTTGCTTCCTCTACCTTCAATCGTTTTGGACGCTGATAAGAATATCCTCAAACTCTTATTTAAGCAACGAGAACTTCTTTAATAGGACTTCATGACTTCTTTCTAAGAGCTGATCATCTGAATTTCTAGGACTTCTTACAGTAAATATTTTGTTTATGTTTCCTTTCTATATTAAATATTTGTTTATATTTTCTTTCTACCCACCTACCACTAGCTGGTTATTGCCTCCCAGATTCTGGCAAGTTGTTTATAGTTAAATAAAACCTTTTTGGTTTGGGGTTTTTTTTCCCCAATGAAATAAATATGGGTGCTCAATGCATCCCCTAATTATAAAATACTGGATTGGGATTCCTACCCTTGACATTTATGATGACTTATTAGGGACTTGTTGTGCGTGCATTTCCACTCCCACTACAAAAGCACAGGTCTGCTTTATGACAGAGGGCTTAATATTTCTCCATTCTATCAACTCCGTCCATCTTTGGTCCTGCCAATATCCTTTGGGGTACTGCAGCAGAGTCCAGTCCTTGCAGAATATAACATGTGAATCTTAATTGCACTTTTAGCCTATACTGTTAAAGGTGGGTGACATTGAACTCCTGACCCTCCCTCCCATAGATCCACTTGATATTTTCAAACTTAAAGTCCTATAAGACTAGAGAAAATTCTACATCCATACTGTATTGAGGTTTCTGGGGATTTTTCATCTATGTTCAGCAGCTTGTCAATAATCTCTAGTTTCTCCATTCGTTGGCCAATCAGAAAGAAGATAACCATCATACAACAGGCTTAATGATAAAGGAATCTCTGGTCAATCACTGCAAACTGAAATAACTAGAAAGGTTCTTGCAGTTTAATTCTGTCTCTCCTCACCTAGGACCTGACCTATTAGATGTATTTGAGCAGACAGAAAAGCCCTCTGAAAATTAATCTTTCCATTGGCTACAGCCATTTTACACAAGTTTCTGAAATCATATGTGCCAACATACCTCTGAGCCACATAATTCATGGTTATAGTATTTAAATCAGCATAAAGGAAAAAATAGCAGTAAGCCTTCTCAAGACAGCTGAACCTAGTACTGAAACTGGGTTCGACGGAAGCCCAGGCCAGTATATGCATGTCTGGAGGGAACACCTGATGGAAAATGCAGCTATGATGGATTTTTTAGCAACCTTGTGGACTTCTTTTATATTGAAATCCTCTGAATCCTTGCCCTTGGAAAGTGAAAACAAAGGTCAAGAGAAATCAATTGTCCAAAGGCACTTAACACCCTTGTCCATTGACCCACATCAGTGAAAGTTGCATGTCTGTCTGCTTTCTCATGGTCAAGTCTTAGAGCCTCAGACAGTTTCTCTTCAATAATATTGTTTGTGTGTTTCTGACTGGCAAAGCTCTAGTATCTCTAGCCCACACAGGCTGTTCTTGGGGCTACGTGGCTTTGGCCATTAGCACTGAAATCAAATGCACACTTAGTTTTTCCAGTTCCTGAAGAATTTTCTCTAACGTTTGAGTTCTTGTTGTGTTGGCCCTTTCCTATTTAAGTCATTGCATCTCCTTCTCTACTTCTTGTTCTCTTTTCTACGGGAGTTCCTCAGTTTAGTTTCTCACTATGTCATTTTCAAAAATTATAGGACAACCCCAGAAATAAAGGAATCATACAGGTCCATCCTACCTGTGGATCAGAGCCACACCTGTAGCTCCTTTTTCCGTTCTTTTTTTTATTCTCTTGAATGTCAAGAGTTCTTTATATATGTTCGACACAAGTCCTTCATCAGATACATGATTGACATTTTTCTCAGTCTGTAGCTTGCCTTCGTCACCCTTATAGGCTCATTCAGAGAGCAGAAGTTGTTAATTTTGATGAGGATCATTTTATGGCTCACGCTTCTGGCGTCAGGTCTAAGAACTTTTCACCTGACCTTCAGTGCCGAACATCTCCTCTAAAATGTTATAGCTTTACATTTTGACCCATGATCCATTTTAAATGCGTTTTTGTACAAGGTATGTAATTTAGGCCAAAGTTTAGTTGTTTTACTATGGAGATCTAATTATTCCAGGACCATTTGTTAAAAAGGCCAATAGCTACTCTTCCTCCACTGACGTGCTTTTGCACCTTTATCAAAAATAGTTGGGCATATTGGCTTAGGTCTATTTCTGGGTTCTTTATTCTGTTGCGTTGACCTGTGTCCATCTCTCAGCGAACACTACAGGTGTCTTCATTATGGTGGCTACGTAGAAAGCCTTCATACCAAGTAGGATGATTCTTTCCAGTTTATTCTTCTACTCTGTGGTTTTGTTATCAGGTCATACTGGCTTCATAAAATGAGATATAAAATGCCCCATCCTCCTAAGAGGATAGAGATTATAAATTGGCTCTTTAAAAGTTTGGTAGAATTTTCCAGTGAAATCACATGGGCCTGGATACTTTTTCTTCAGGACTTTCTTAAACTAAAATTCAATCTCTTCATCAGTTATAAGATTAATTATATTGCCTATATAACTTTGCTGGGGGCGTTGTAGTAATTTGTGGTTTTTTCAAGGAATTGATCCATTTATTCTAAGTTTTCAAATTTATGAGCATTCAGTTAACAGTATTCCCATGTTATCCATTTAATAACTGCAGGATATGTAGTGATATTGGTCCTTGTCTTCTCTAATTTTATCTGTCAGTTTTGCATATAGTCTATCTTGTTATATGTTCTGCAGACACATGAAACAAGTGTGTATTGTGCTGTTGAGTGGAATGTTCTATGTTTACATAAATAAGATTCTGTTGGTCACTGTTTTGTTCAGTTATTCTATTCTTCCTGATTTTGTCTAGTAGTTCTATCAGTTACTGAGCGTCGGGTGTGTGAAGTACAATGCTAACTATGGCTTAGTCTTTGTCTCCTTTCAACTATCAGTTTTTGTTTTATTTGGAAGCTCTGTGGTTTGGTTGACACACATTCAGAGTAGATATAACTTTGATACTTGTATAATCATGTAATGGCTCTCTTTGCCTTTAGTAATTTTCTTGCTATGACATCTATTTTATCTGTTATTAATATAGCCATTGCTGCTTTTCATTTTTGTGGTAAAATATACCTGACATGAAATTTCCCACCTTAACCATTTCTAAGCACACATTTCAGTACTATTAAGCACATTTATGTCAGCAATCTCAAAACTTTCTATATTGCAAAACTGAACCTCTATACTCATTGAACAACTCCTAACCCCCTCCCCACCACAGTTCCTGATAAATGGCATTCTACTTTGCCTCTATGAATTTAGCAAATCTAGGTACCTCATATAAATGGAATCATACAGTATTTGTCTTTTTGTAATTGGCTTGTTTCACGTAGCATAATGCCCTCAAGGTTCACAGTGCCGTAGCATGTGTCAGAGTTTCCTCTGATTTAAAAGGCTGAATGACACCCATTGTACATATACACCACATTTTATTTATCCATTCATCCATCAGTGGACACTTGGGTTACTCCCACCATTTGCCTATTGTGAATAACGCTACTATAAATGTGGGTATACAAATATGTCTTCCACCCTGCTTATAATTCTTTTGTGTATATACCCAGAGTTCCTGGATCACACAATTCTAAAATTAATTCCTGTATAATTTCGTGTTACATTAATTTCAGGTGTGCAATATAGTGATTCAACAGTTCTATACATTACTCCGTGCTCATCAAGATAACTGTGCTCTTAATCCCCTTCCTCTATCTCACCATCCCCAACCTATCTCCCCTCTGGCAACCACAGTGTGTTCTCTATTAAGAGTGTTGTCGTTTTCTTTGTTTCTTAAATTCCACATGAGTGAAATGCTATGGCATTTGTCTTTTTCTGACTGACTTAGCATTATACCCTCTAGATCCACTTATGTTGTTGCAAATGACAGGATCTTATCCTTTTTTATGGCTGAGTAATATTCCATTGCATATATACGTCACATCTTTATCCATTCATCTATCAATAGGCACTCAGGTTGTTTCCATATCTTGGCTGTTGTAAATAATGCCGCAATGGACATAGGGCTGCTTGTATCTTTTCAAATTAGTGTTTTCATTGTTTTGGATAAATACTCAGATGTGAAACTGCTGAATCATATGATGGTTATATCTTTATAACCATTTTTTTTGAGGAACCGCCACACTGTTTCCCACAGCGGCTGCACCAATTTACATTGCCACCAACAGTGTACCCCTTTAACCCCACATTATGCTGTGCTGAGATTGAGCACTTGGGGTTGTTGAAGAGTTTTTCCTCAATGATTGTCCTCTGTCTCCACTTTTGGTTGAGACAGAGACATTGGCTCCATACGGGGAGTCTCTCTCTCCATGATTTTGCCAGTTAGCTAGTGGTAATTGTTGTTGCTTGTTATTCATTGATAAGTTAGCAGGATGGAGTGAGGGTTCTCTATTCTAGTCCAATCTCGGTCTTAGTTAGGCCCCATGAGACTGGTCTTCAGAAGTGGATTCTTCAGTGCTTCTAGCCCTATTCCCCATGATAGGCAGACTATCTTGTCATGTGTCTTCAGTGGGCGATAGATTCCACCTCATCTCCCAGCAGCAGATGCTTCCCACATAATTGTATCACCTAGAAATACACATTTTTATTTTGGGCAGGAAATAATGCCCACTAATCTTACCGGTAGGCAAGGTTACAGGCCTGAATGCACATGTAATTGTGTGCTAATAGTGGAAAGAGCAGTACACCCTGCAAAGTCCTTATAGGTCACACTTGGTTTGAAATTACTGCTCTGGATCCTGTGGATACGCTAGTAACTGAGTTATTAGTGCTATAGTTATTGCTGTCTAGAACATTCCAGGAGGATGGTGCTGGTCACTAGTTGCTACAGCCAGAGTCTTGTCTGACAGAATGTATTTGGTAAATAAAGTTCTATTCAATTACTGTGATTGTTCACACACATGTGCCTGGAAAATATCACCAAAGGCAAAAGACCAGTGCATGGGGGGAACAGGTACACTTAGTGGACTGAGTAGAACAATCTTGCTAAAAAGCAACAGAAACATGGAAACCTCCTTCTCACTGCACAGCCATTAACAGGGTAAGACGGAAGAATCACTTGATCTGCCTGTATAAAAATGGCCTCAATCATCTAGCACACATGTATTCAGCACTTACCATGTGGCAAGCATTCTTCTAGGTGCTGGAAACTATAAAAATGACTACCAAATAATTGCCTAATTGAAAGGAAAGAGAGTCCTTTATAGCACCCTGAATTTCACCAAAACCCTTAGAATTCTTTAACACTGCCATCCTATCCAGGGACACCTGGCTGGCTCGGTCGTTGGCACATGCTGACTCTTGATCCTGGGGTTGTGGGTTCAAGACCCATGTTATGTATAGAGATTACTTCCAAAAACCAAAAAAACCTGCCATCATATCCAGTTTCGGAAGTGTGAAACTGCCCCTGTAGTTCTCTGTCTTAACCCTGTCCCTTTCGTTCCCGTCATCTAGCCAAGCCAGGCTGGCATTTTGAAATGTAATATTTATTCAGAATTAAGGGAGGACACAGAAGAAGTACATAAGACTAAATCAGAGGGGCGCCTGGGTGGCACAGCGGTTAAGCGTCTGCCTTTGGCTCAGGGCGTGATCCCGGCGTTGTGGGATCGAGCCCCACATCAGGCTCCTCTGCTGTGAGCCTGCTTCTTTCTCCCACTCCGCCTGCTTGTGTTCCCTCTCTCGCTGGCTGTCTCTATCTCTGTCAAATAAATAAATAAAATCTTTTTAAAAAAAAAAAAAGACTAAATCAGAAAGCAAAACCTTGCCAGACTTGCCAAGTCCAAGTTTCTATTCCAAATACAGTCACATTCCTAAGGACTGTGACAACTTCCCAGCGCCTGACCTTCGCTCCCCACCCTCGCCTACCTGCTATCTTATTCATTCTCTCCAAGCACCAGCCACCTGTTCCCACTGTCATTCATCCAGAGAAACACAAGGAAATCATGTTTCAACTGCATGACTTGGTTTTAGTCTCCAGATGAAGAACCTAGTTTTTCCAGAGGCAAATTATAAGACTGTGATGATTGATAACAAAAAATTCACCATTATTAAAAATAATTTTATTTCCTTTCAAATTTCTGACAGCTTATCTTGTGTTTTCTCCGATTCATAATTAGATTTTACCAAGTTGTCTATTTTCATTCTTTTCGATGTGCCAATGCTTGGATTAATTTTGATCTCTATTTTCAATGCAGTAATTCATGTTGCTAAATTTAATGATTCGTTTCTCATGGTTCCTTTTGTTTGTTTTTTTAACTTTTTGAATCACATCTTCAGTTCATTTGTTTTCATTCATTCTTCTTTAGTGATGAAACTTCTTTGGACTATGGATGTTCTCATATGTACAGTTTCTCTGCATTTAATAATACTAATACTTACTAAGTGCTTACTCTGTGCCATTTTTACAACTATTTTACATACACTTGTTTAATCCTCTCAGTAACCTTATTGAGTAGGAAACTTTACAGAGGTGTTAGTTTTTGGTTTTCGTTTTTGTGTTTTGTATTTCCCTAAAACTATGCAAGTAGTAGATGGCAGAGCCAGGATTGGAATTCAGACAATCTGTCAGCAGATCCTGTTTTCCAAACCATCATAATTTTAAAAGTAACCTATAGCATTTCTTGTATTTGCATTTGTCTCATGGAAAATTCTGATGAGGCCTTGTTGCCTAATTATGTCATTCTGGTACAAATCAAGATAAATAGCAATACCCTTGAGTCCTCAAACTTAACATCAGTTATTTGGAAACTATTTAAAAGACTTTCTTTTAAAGTATCTATTAATAATATATAATATAATATACTGTATGAATATATAAAATTATATATTTAATATATAAATGTATAAAATAATAAGTAACTATTTGGTGGAAATCTTAAATTGAATATAAAATAGTGAACTGTTGGGGTGCCTGGGTGGCTCAGTTGTTAGGCGTCTGCCTTCGGCTCAGGGCGTGATCCCAGCGTTCTGGGATCGAGCCCCACATTGGGCTCCTCTGCTGGGAGCCTGCTTCTTCCTCTCCCACTCCCCCCACTTATGTTCCTCTCTCGCTGGCTGTGTCTCTCTCTCTCTGTCAAATAAATAAATAAACTCTTTTTAAAAAAATAGTAAACTGTTGAACTAGCTTTAAAATTTTCATTTTTCATTTTGCACTTCAGAGTATGAACCCTGACCTTTCCTGAATACCCCCAATACCTACACTGTCTTTAGGAGGCTTTACCCAGCTTTTAGAAATATTTCTGTTCCATGGGCTCTCTTAAATATTTTAAGTGTATAATTGAATTTCCAAATGCAGCCTGTAAGTGATTAGAAGTGGGAAGATATTTTCAGTCTTAAAATAATTTCAAATGGCGAAATGTCCAAATTAACTTCCTATCAAATCTCCATCTTGGATAATTATGAAACTCATGATCCAGATTTACATCGATACTATACCTTTCAAAATTTAACCGCTTTCCGAAGAAGCTAAATGAAGATTTTTGTGACCAATGGCATCTAAAACATTTTTCTTCTGCAAGTGGAAAAGAAACTACAGTGGAATATACAAATTTGCAATCAGTTCACGTGCAATTCAGTTAAATACTCATAACAACTCAGCAAACATTAACACTTATCTTTACGTGTGTATGCCAAGATACAGTGAGGTTCAACGCTGTATAATTTGTTCCTTTCACTTAATCCTTATTCTCTTAGGGAGTTTGTATTTGTACATTTTATGGAGAATGTGACTATTCAGCTCCCTTTTAGGATACTACACCTGAGACCAACTTGTTCTACCATTATTACTACCCAAAACTTATACCTTTTCCACACGTTATAAAAATAAATGATCTTAAAACTACACACGGTATTGCCTAAAAACCAGTATTTACAAGAGGATTTGTGATGTTTTATCTGATCATCTGAATGGGGAGACCTGGAGACTAACACTCCAACCACTAAAATATGTTGTGAGATCTCTTTTCTACTACTTCCCTTGTTCTGTATCAGGAAATCCCTCTGGTACCATCTAGAAAAACATCCGCTACCCTTTTTGTCTTTACTGTTATCATTTCACTATTTGCTATATTCCAAGCCAAAATTGAGCAGAAATTGAAAGTGAGTGTACTCAAAATTAGTCCTTCAACTCATCCTCTTTTTTTAATATCAGAGAGTAGACAGAACTAAAACATCAATCAATGCTAAGTCAATAACCCTGGAAGAAAATGTTCTGTGTCTTGCTTCCCTAATCATCCTTCTTCTAATTACTTCCTGAACAAAATCTAACATTGAAGACCGTGGATGTGACCTTCATTTTGACTATCTTGAGTCAAATCATTTGGTATGTCAGCTCCCACTACTTGAAAACATAATTTTGAAAGTGGCAGTCTAAGTGATTGCCCCTAAGCAAGGGCAGGGAGACTAGGCCTCATCTCAGACCAATGGACTTGCTTCTCAGAGCCCCACGTGAAAAGCGATGTATTTGGCCGTGGACAGCTGCTGCAAATCACTGTTACCCAAACCTGTATGTGTGGTCTGTTTCTTTCTGGCACGTAGACAGTCATGCCTTATATTGAAACATTTTGAACTGATGGAAGTTTCCATTCATCTTATAGTATTGCATTTGAATTTCTATACTGTGTTTTCTTTTTTTTTTTTTTTTAAAGATTTTATTTATTTATTTGACAGAGATAGAGACAGCCAGCGAGAGAGGGAACACAAGCAGGGGGAGTGGGAGAGGAAGAAGCAGGCTCATAGCGGAGGAGCCTGACGTGGGGCTCGATCCCATAACGCTGGGATCACGCCCTGAGCCGAAGGCAGACGCTTAACCGCTGTGCCACCCAGGCGCCCCTCTATACTGTGTTTTCTGAGGGAATATTATTCAGAGCTTATTCTGAGTACTTCTGTAGTACCTTACATCATAAATATTCTGTCAGCCAAACAAGGTTCCCTGTTTTCAGTACAACATCCATTATTCACACTCAAAAAGGGCACGGACGATAAGGCCCAGCATGCTGTGTGAATCCTGGCTTCTGGTGAGTGCTGGCCTTCAACATTTCTTCTGTACTTTGTGTACATACGCCTGGCCTTCAACATCCTGCCAAGATAGTAAAATGTGCATACAATACTTCAGAAAAAAACCTTTTTTAACCACCATACTGATAATTTATTTAGAACAGGGTGTATAAAGTCTGACTTATCTACCAAAAAGTTAATATGTTAATATCAAAGGCAGAATAGTAACTTCACATTGGAAGAACTTAGCAAACACCATCTTAACTAAGTGATTAAAATGAATATCAGCAACAAAGGGAGAAACTGACGCGACACAACTAATGAAAGGATGCATCGAGAACGCTGTATCTTTTTGGTATTATTTCTACAAAAAAATGCATAACCTGAATCTATCGTAAGGAAATATCGGATAAACCCATATCAAGAGACATTCAATAAAATAAGTGGCCTTTACTCTTCAAAACTTTCAATGTCATTGAATACAAAAAAAAAAAAACGTGTAAGGAAGTGTTGCAGATAGGAGGAGATTAAAGAAACATGACAGCTACATGCAATGAGTTATCGCAGGTGGATTCTGAATGAGGAAATACAATTATGAAGGGTCCTATTTGGACATAGTCAAATTTGAGTATGGACTTTGAATAAAAGAAGGATCAGAAAACTTTTTCTGTAAAGGATCAGATAGATATTTTTATACTTGTGGGTCATATGGTCTCTATTGCAGCTACTCAGCTGTGTTGTTGTAGCTCAAAAACAGCCAGACAGAATGTGGTTGCATTCCAGCAAAACTTTACTCACAACAACAGGCAGCAGTGGTCCATATTTGACCCAAGGGCTATAGTTTTCAGGTCCCTAAATTAGAGAAGAGTATCGCATCAGTGTTAAGTCTGGTTTTGGTGATTTTACTGCGGTTTATTGTTCTAGGATATACTTCCTAAGGTATTTAGAGTAAAGACTCATAATATGTGTGATTTAACTCTTAAATTGTTGAGGGAGCAGGGGAAGTATATTTTATACATATATACATACATACATCTATATTTATACATATACACATATATAGATTATATAGAGAGAAGAGGGAGAGAAAATGTGATAAAATATCGATGAATCTGGCAAATAAAGGACTTGCTAGTACTATACTTGTAACTTTCCATAAATTTGAAATTGTATCAAAAGCTATAAAAAAATCTAAATTAAAAAAAAATAAACATGTATACCAGATGTTTATTTTTGTCATTGGTTTTCTAAACCTACATAGTCAATACATCATTTTAAGCTACTCTTCTCTCATGCACAATAGCTATACTTAAATATTTTTAAAACTCTCATTTTTAAAATATCTTGACTCAACAAGCACCCTATCTTTGGTTCTTTTGTTGACTTTGAAAAATGTTCTTAAACTTAGCATTGAGATGGTATAGTAGAAAGAAATTTGTGAAGTCAGAGGATCTGAATTTGAGCTCCATCTATGTTTCTTATTAGCTGCATTTATAGGCACTTCACTTCTCAGTTTACTCATTTGTAACTATGTCGTAGTGTTCTGAGCACTGAGAGCTAATGAATACAATGCCCTAAAATCCATGCAGTGCTGTGCACAAGAGAGAGTTGCCCTCATTTACAGGGACCAGATTTGCTAAACTAAAGAACAAATGCAAAATATACCATTGCATTTATAAATGCTCTTAAAAAATCAGATGGATTTACTTTTATGAAACTGAGGATTTTGAGACAAGATGTCAAACTGGTTGGGTTTGGAGAGAGAGCCCGTGCTAAAAAGGAAACAAGGGAAGAGTCAGGATATTGACAGAACCCATTCTTATACTCCACACCTGAAATAAATGTGTGAGAAATCCTTCCAGAGACATAAAAAGTGTTTAGGTCCCAGCATGGGGGGGAATGACTAATTGAAAGTGGAGCAGGTGAAGGACCAAATGCAGGGGGATAAACAGGGTAGATGATTCCATTTGTACGCATTAATTTCTTCTACATTGTGTGGTCAAAGTGGGCTAAATGAAGCACGGAACTGGAAAGTACCTCCCAATTGCACTTACAAACCTAGATGTCTACCCACTGTCCCTGCACAAGTCTCAGAGCACTCGGAGCCTTCAGAAAACAGAATACGTGTGAAAAAAAACAATGAAGGAATAAATCAAAGCACAACTAAAAGAGTATTCAAGCCTGGGCACGTAGATCTGTACCGGTAACAATGTGGGGCAATCAAAAGCGAGTTTTTAATATTCAATTTAAAAAATCCCAACAACATCCTGCTTTTAAAAGATATATTTAAACCTCCAATGGATAGGAGTGTGTGTGCCTCTGTGAGTCAGAAGGGTGCAAGACCAGAGAAGTAGGAAGAGGTATGTGCACAACCACGGGGAAACTTTTCATACCAGTTATGTCTGCACATCAGATTATTTGGGGGGGGGAGGTAGGGAATGGGGGCTTTTGTAGATTAAAATGTTAGCCTAATAAAAACAAATAAAAACAATATTCTTTAAAATACAAAACTAAACAAGATTTAACATCACAATGAAACATGGTTTTTGAACATGGTGCAATTGAGGCAGTTTTTAAATAAGGAGGGCCACGTGTTGCATGGTGCACTGGGTGTTATACGCAACTAACGAAGCATCGAACTTTGCATCGGAATCCGGGGATGTACTGTATGGTGACTAACATAATATAATAAAAAAAATCATTTAAAAAAGTGATAAAGGGAAAAAAAATAAATATAACCACAGATTATTAGAGACTTCTTCATTCAAGAGGTGAGCTCCATTTCCACTCCATTTGAATCTGGGCTAGCTTGGATGGCTTAAACCATTAGGGTACCATGGATGTCCCTCTATGTGCCTTCTGAGACNGATAAAGGGAAAAAAATAAATATAACCACAGATTATTAGAGACTTCTTCATTCAAGAGGTGAGCTCCATTTCCACTCCATCTGAATCTGGGCTAGCTTGGATGGCTTAAACCATTAGGGTACCATGGATGTCCCTCTATGTGCCTTCTGAGACTAGATCATAAAATAGTCTAGCAGATTCCATCTAGGTCTCTTAGAATACTTGCTCTCTGGATGCTTTCTCTTGGAAACCAGCCATCAAGTGGTGAAAAACATAAGCCAAGCAGGGAGTCCACATAGAGTTAGTACAGTCTGTCCCAGCTAAGCCCAGCCTTCAGTACACTGAACACTAGGTGCCAGACGTATGGATAAAGAAACCCTCAGCTGAATAAAGCCCACAGTCATTAAATTCTTCCAGTCACAGGCCCCAAATGTCGTGGAGCAGAGAGGAGCCATTCCTGCCATGCCCTGTCTAAATTCATGTCCTATAGTATCCCCGAACATAAAATGGTATGGTTTTATGTGGCAATACCTAACTAAAACAACAAAAATTTTAGAATTAAGGAATAAAAATCTTTACATCTTGAGGAAAAAACACAAAACAAGCCAAATGTTAAATAAATTCTGATGTAAATAATGAGATCCTTTGAGCTTAAGAACAATGGAAGTGTTAACACTGTCAAAATTGTGGCATATATCTAAAGCATGAATTTACAGAGATATTTATATATTTGAATATGCTTATTAGAATATGTGGAAAAATAGCCAACTAATTAAGCTTGAAAAAATCAGTAAATCTGAAAAGAATAAGCAGTAAAATATAATTGAGGACAAATAAATGTGATAGAAAATAAAATATGAGAGTTAACAAAAGTTGATTTTTTAAAAAGATAAATAGATCTATAATGACTCATCGATATAGCTAATATAATCAAAGAGAAAAAGAAGATGCAGTAAACAAAATGGAGATAAAAAATCAAGCTCAAATAATTATACAGGGCCCAGCCAGATGATCCAGGATAATCACCTGTTTTAAAGTCACTAATTAGAACCTTAATTACATCTGCAAAGTCCATTTTGATATGCAACATAATATATACTCATGGAAGCAAATAGAGAGGGAGAAGGTCATGGGGGCCAGAATTTTGCCTACCACACTTCCCATGTCCATATGGTCTATTAGACACTTCAGATTCTTCTATTGTCAACCTTGCAAGTTCTCATCAAAAACTTCGGATCCTCTCTCACGAGGGTTAAATATTTGTGTTGTCACCTATTGTGATTTTTAAAACATTCTTTAGATCTTTAAAAACTGCTTTGTGTTTAGTTTTGTATAACCCTCTATTTTTCGGCTTCAAAGGCTGAGGACGACGTCTTACTTATCTCTGAAGGTCTCCAATACCCAACGCTGTGATTGGTGCCCTGTGCACTTTCTTTAAATGTTTTCTTGATAAGGAGATAGTGCTGCCTAATGGGCTTTGACATAAAGCAGAGCTGTATTCAAAATGACAGCACTGCCACTTTTTAAACAGGTGAATGGAGCTGTAGAATGTGTAAGTTACTTAAAACTTTCAGCCTTACATCCTTATCCAGAACACAGAGATAATGCCACCTTTCCCTTATTATAAATAGCCATTACGAAATGAGAAANATTTTCTGCTTCAAAGGCTGAGGACCACATCTTACTTATCTCTGAAGGTCTCCAATACCCAATGCTGTGATTGGTGCCCTGTGCACTTTCTTTAAATGTTTTCTTGATAAGGAGATAGTGCTGCCTAATGGGCTTTGACATAAAGCAGAGCTGTGTTCAAAATGACAGCACTGCCACTTTTTAAACAGGTGAATGGAGCTGTAGAATGTGTAAGTTACTTAAAACTTTCAGCCTTACATCCTTATCCAGAACACAGAGATAATGCCACCTTTCCCTTATTATAAATAGCCATTACGAAATGAGAAAACCTAGGCATTTTAAGTCTGTTCTTCAAGAAACATTTTCTGAGTATCTTCTAATTATCAAGCCATGTGACTTTTATAGATATTTGGTAGTAAGAAATACAGTCTCTTTTCTCATGGAGCTCAAAGTATAGAAGGGGAAATATACACTCAATCTAATAATTTGTTACAGGTTACTTTAATGCCTGGTATATGAACCAGCTTGATTTCCTTTATGAGTTGGTAGCCCATACATGGAAATACCAGTGAGCTTCACATAAAATTTGCAANTTGACATAAAGCAGAGCTGTATTCAAAATGACAGCACTGCCACTTTTTAAACAGGTGAATGGAGCTGTAGAATGTGTAAGTTACTTAAAACTTTCAGCCTTACATCCTTATCCAGAACACAGAGATAATGCCACCTTTCCCTTATTATAAATAGCCATTACGAAATGAGAAAACCTAGGCATTTTAAGTCTGTTCTTCAAGAAACATTTTCTGAGTATCTTCTAATTATCAAGCCATGTGACTTTTATAGATATTTGGTAGTAAGAAATACAGTCTCTTTTCTCATGGAGCTCAAAGTATAGAAGGGGAAATATACACTCAATCTAATAATTTGTTACAGGTTACTTTAATGCCTGGTATATGAACCAGCTTGATTTCCTTTATGAGTTGGTAGCCCATACATGGAAATACCAGTGAGCTTCACATAAAATTTGCAAGCTTNTAAATGAGAAAACCTAGGCATTTTAAGTCTGTTCTTCAACAAACATTTTCTGAGTATCTTCTAATTATCAAGCCATGTGCCTTTTATAGATATTTGGTAGTAAGAAATACAGTCTCTTTTCTCATGGAGCTCAAAGTATAGAAGGGGAAATACACACTCAATCTAATAATTTGTTACAGGTTACTTTAATGCCTGGTATTTGAACCAACTTGATTTCCTTTATGAGTTGGTAGCCCATACATGGAAATACCAGTGAGCTTCACATAAAATTTGCAAGCTTCCCTAGCAATATCACCGGAGAAGGCCTAACACTCTGTTCTCCACTAATAGCTCTCCTCTCACCTAACATGTGTTCATCGAGTCACCTTATACTGCTAATGACCCTCTCCACAGTCCTTTTGGATTAATGTTTCTGGTCAACTCTTTTGTTTTTTTTTTAAGTAATATGTTTTTATTATGATATGTTAGTCACCATACAGTACATCCCTAGTTTTTGATGTAAAGTTCCATGATTCATTATTTGCGTGTAACACCCAGTGCTCCATGCAATACGTGCCCTCCTCACTACCCATCACCAGCCTATCCCCTCTGAAGCCCTCAGTTTGTTTCTCAGAGTCCATAGTCTCTCATGCTTCATTCCCCCTTCTGTTTACCCCCCCTTCATTCTTCCCTTTCTTCTCCTACCGATCCTCCTACTTCTTATGTTCCATAAATAAGTGAAACCATATGAAAACTCTTTTGTTCTTAATCTCAGCTTCAGTCCTTTATGTTGCTTTTCAAATCACCCTTATTTCCGTTCTCTACAGGATAAGAGCTGTCGTGTTCCAAAACTACACTCAAACCAATCTCTAGGACCCTTTAAGGGCCTGTAGTTTTATAGAGAAGTAACGACAAGGTCTCAAATTTGAGAGAAAATACTAGAGGATCTTGTGGACTCCTTCCTCCAGATACTCTGGACACTGTTACCGTGTTTTTCCGTCATTACAATATTCATACCTTAACTCGTTTGGCTTGTTTCCCACGGTAATGCCTCCCCTGAAATCTGATTTGATAGGTTCTCTACAAATGCTGAGTGTCCTATTTAAGAAGAATCCATTTGAAAATTGTTACTTTTATTAAAAAAAAACCCTAAAGTTGAAGATAAGGATTCCATTACATGTCCTTCTTAGAATTTAATGTCAAGGAAACAGTTGTTTTGGAAGCTCAAATTGTCTGCTTTTCATCAGAAAATGGTACAACATTATCCAGTGGATCCTGCTTCTTGTTTAGCCTGCTAAATTCATCGTTCAGTTTCTATACTTCATTCATTCCAGACTCCCGCCTAATTCTCCCTCTTTTTAAATAGGTTCTCATATGTATTTATATGTGTTTATTCATCTTTTTGTATTTCAACAGCATTTAAGATTTTCGTATTATACCTTACCTTAAATCCTTTTAGAATTATATTACTTATGGGGCACCTGGGTGGCACAGCGGTTAAGCGTCTGCCTTCGGCTCAGGGCGTGATCCCGGCGTTATGGGATCGAGCCCCACATCAGGCTCCTCTGCTATGAGCCTGCTTCTTCCTCTCCCACTCCCCCTACTTGTGTTCCCTCTCTCACTGGCTGTCTATATCTCTGTCAAATAAATAAATAAAATCTTTAAAAAAAAAGAATTATATTACTTATAAAGTGCATACTGCCTAAATCTCTTAATTATCTGGAAGATGAGTCATTGCTATTCTGAACTCTCAGGTAAATATGTACTACTCATCAAATCCAGCGGGTTATGAGGCCACAGACCCTGATTACTTCATAGTCTAAATTGACATTTACTCCCACAGAGAAGTGAGTGGTAAAAAATACTAAGCTTTTTACGGTCAATCTCCGGGTGCAAAAAATATACAGGTCCATTAGCTCATTCTTAAACACTGAGTTTTGAAATACTTTGCCAACTTAGCTCTGTACAAGGTAAATATGAGGATTGAAATGGTGAAAATAAAATGATATATCGAAGCAGTTTCTTTCAAATGAATCTGCAGTGACTGCCTAGGCCTTTATTCTTTTGAGCCTTTCTTCTTCACACCTGAATTGACTTAGCCTGACCACCGATAAGGCTTGACCTAAAACTACACCCTAAAACTCTAGCCAGGGATGAATGCAAATGCTACTACGCTTAACCTCCAGCCCCTCCTTGCTAGGTTAGTACTAGGTTTCTGGATATGAAAGGCATTATGAATTTTAACTAATTACTAATAGCTCAATTTTGTTCTTCAAAAAATAATACACAGAGTCCCAATATCTAAAACAGGTAAAAGCAAAACTGCCTGAGTTGAAGCACAGATAAGAGACCCTGAGGCCTTGCTCTTCAAGGTCTCTAGTTTGGCCATCTCTGTTCTGATGGCTCGCTCTTCTTGGTGTATTTGGTACTTCTGAGGGAAAAGGCGATCAATAAAAGTTTAACCCNCCAGGGATGAATGCAAATGCTACTACGCTTAACCTCCAGCCCCCCCTTGCTAGGTTAGTACTAGGTTTCTGGATATGAAAGGCATTATGAATTTTAACCAATTACTAATAGCTCAATTTTGTTCTTCAAAAAATAATACACAGAGTCCCAATATCTAAAACAGGTAAAAGCAAAACTGCCTGAGTTGAAGCACAGATAAGAGACCCTGAGGCCTTGCTCTTCAAGGTCTCTAGTTTGGCCATCTCTGTTCTGATGGCTCGCTCTTCTTGGTGTATTTGGTACTTCTGAGGGAAAAGGCGATCAATAAAAGTTTAACCCTATCTTGGTTAACATAAATAATGCTACAATAAATATAGGAGTGCATCTTTTTTTCAAATTAATGTTTTCATTTTGTTTGGGTAAATACCCAGTAATGGAATTATTGGATCATATGGTATTTCTATTTTTAATCTTTTGAGGAACCTCCATACTGTTTTCCACAGTGGTTTCACCTATTCACATTCCCACCAACAGTGCACCAGGGTTCCTTTTTCTCCACATCCTTGCCAAGCCTTATTTGTCTCTTTGATTTTAGCCAATCTGACAGGTGATATCTCATTGTGGTTTTGATTTGCATTTCCCGGATGATTAGTGATGCCAAGCATCTTTTCATGCGTCTGTTGGCCATCTGTATGTCTTTTTTGGAAAAATGTCTATTCAGATCCCCCGCCCATTTTAAAAAATGGATTGGTTTTCTTGGTATTACGTTCCAGAAGTTCTTTATGTACTTTGGATATTAACCTTTTATCAGATAAATTGTCTACAAATATCTTCTCCCATTTAGTAGGTTGGCTTTTTGTTTTGTTGATGGTTTCCTTTGCCGTGTAAAAGCTTATTTTGATGTAGTCCCAGTAGTTTGCTTTTGCTTTTGTTTCCCCTGCCTTAGAAGACACATCTAGAAAAATATTGCTATGGCCAATGTCAGAGAAATTAGTTCCTGTGCTCTCTTCTAGGATTTTGTTATGGTTCAAGGTCTCACGTTTAGGTCCTTAATGCATTTTGAGTTTATTTTTGTGTATGGTGTTAGAAAGTGGGCCAGTTTCGTTCTTCTGCATGTAGCTGTTCGGTTTTTCCAGTACCATTTATTGAAAATACTGTCCCTTATGTTTATTGTAGCATTATTTACAATAGCAAAGACACGGAAGCAACTACGTGAATGGAGAAGGAAGGTGGCTGATCACTCAATATGAGCAGAAAATTATTTTCTACTTCTATTGAGGTACAATTGACAAATCAAAATTATATATGTTTAAGGTGAACATGGTGATTTGATATAACTATACACTGTAAAATGATTACCATGGTTAACATGTCTATCACCATTTTTGCGGGGAGAGGAGAGAAGCTTCCCTGGGAGCTTTGTACTTTCGGACCATTTGCACTATCTCTCTGTGATAGTTCCTATGATATTGATGACATGGAATGGTGAAACCTTCCATTTGCTGATCAAATTTTCTCCCCCGATTCATTACAGGTAGTTTGCCGCAATGGAGATAGACTTTTCACTAGGCCATNCAATAAATATAGGAGTGCATCTTTTTTTCAAATTAATGTTTTCATTTTGTTTGGGTAAATACCCAGTAATGGAATTATTGGATCATATGGTATTTCTATTTTTAATCTTTTGAGGAACCTCCATACTGTTTTCCACAGTGGTTTCACCTATTCACATTCCCACCAACAGTGCACCAGGGTTCCTTTTTCTCCACATCCTTGCCAAGCCTTATTTGTCTCTTTGATTTTAGCCAATCTGACAGGTGATATCTCATTGTGGTTTTGATTTGCATTTCCCGGATGATTAGTGATGCCAAGCATCTTTTCATGCGTCTGTTGGCCATCTGTATGTCTTTTTTGGAAAAATGTCTATTCAGATCCCCCGCCCATTTAAAAAAATGGATTGGTTTTCTTGGTATTACGTTCCAGAAGTTCTTTATGTACTTTGGATATTAACCTTTTATCAGATAAATTGTCTACAAATATCTTCTCCCATTTAGTAGGTTGGCTTTTTGTTTTGTTGATGGTTTCCTTTGCCGTGTAAAAGCTTATTTTGATGTAGTCCCAGTAGTTTGCTTTTGCTTTTGTTTCCCCTGCCTTAGAAGACACATCTAGAAAAATATTGCTATGGCCAATGTCAGAGAAATTAGTTCCTGTGCTCTCTTCTAGGATTTTGTTATGGTTCAAGGTCTCACATTTAGGTCCTTAATCCATTTTGAGTTTATTTTTGTGTATGGTGTTAGAAAGTGGGCCAGTTTCGTTCTTCTGCATGTAGCTGTTCGGTTTTTCCAGTACCATTTATTGAAAATACTGTCCCCTATGTTTATTGTAGCATTATTTACAATAGCAAAGACACGGAAGCAACTACGTGAATGGAGAAGGAAGGTGGCTGATCACTCAATATGAGCAGAAAATTATTTTCTACTTCTATTGAGGTACAATTGACAAATCAAAATTATATATGTTTAAGGTGAACATGGTGATTTGATATACCTATACACTGTAAAATGATTACCATGGTTAACATGTCTATCACCATTTTTGCGGGGAGAGGAGAGAAGCTTCCCTGGGAGCTTTGTACTTTCGGACCATTTGCACTATCTCTCTGTGATAGTTCCTATGATATTGATGACATGGAATGGTGAAACCTTCCATTTNCTATGTTTCAATCACTTCCCTCTATCTGTCTGCATCAACTGACATCTAGTGCAACGAATGAGACCAGATGCAATAACAAATCGAGAAAAAGAACCCAATAAAACTCTTGGCTTGCTTTGGGCTGCCTGTACTGTGGGCAATAGCAGATGACAGCCTCTGTGTCTAGATGTTTTTTAACTCCTTATGCAGCCCCAAAAGAAGCTTTGGTGTGCGAGGAAACACCAGGAATTGATCAAGGCTGGCATCCATTCTGCTTTACGTGGCCTACACTGCACACTGGAAAACATGCAAAGATCCTTTTTGCTTTAATCCTAATATGCGGTCAAATGAGTGAAATTACTTACCTGCTGGTTGTGACCATAAAAGTCAATAACCCAGGGAGGAAAGGTTTTATTCGACAACTGCCTTACTCGAAGATCCATGAAAAATATTAAGAGCAAGTACTTTTTTACACTCATAAAAAGGCAGTGAAGAAAACTGCAAAATCACTTTTTATTTCTTGCCAAAGGCAAGAAAGTAGACGCGTAAAGAGCAAACCAGCCACACACAGCACGGATATCACTCCACAGCCTTCATGTTTATGCATTATGCAATGGAAAAGGCTTTCCAGAAACACAAACTGTAAATACATCTCAGAGAAAAATGGAAATGAGAAGAAAGCTAAGGTATTTGTTTTGTAAAGGAAGCTTACTTTTTTTTCCCTCTTGCCTTTATCTTACCTTCCCTCCCATCAAAGGAGAAGAACCGTGGGAAGAGTGACGGTAAATCTTTTTGAAAGGCTCTGGTTAATCTAACAAGATGATATTTCTTAACGACAGTGTTGAAACAAAAATAATAAGCTGGGCAGCATGACATGGGGAAGCTCAGGGGTAGGTTAAACTTTCCCGAAGCAAAAGAAATTCAGCGACACAGAGCTGAAAATGTGCCAGCTATCAGGCCACTGAGATTGGTGTATCAAAAAAAAAAAAAAGGCAATTTCAAGAGCGCTGTTTTCCATAGGTGATTTATAAAACGTAAAGGAAGGATTCTGTCTATTTTGATGTGTAAGTACTACAAGCCTTTAACAAACTGAGGGCCTCAGAGGGGAGGGGGGTGGGGGAATGGGATAGACCGGTGATGGGTGGTAAGGAGGGCTCCTGTTGCATGGTGCACTGGGTGTTACACGCAACTAATGGAGCATCAAACTTTACATCAGAAACCAGGGATGTACTGTATGGTGACTAACATAATATAATAAAAAAAAAAAACATTAAAAAAAAAGCTTAAAAAATTACGTAAGTTAAATTATGGCTTAATGAGTTAAGCAGTATATTGAGAATAACATAATTCTACTTCTTCAGAGATTAATGGCAACTCGTTTCAAAACATTTCTGTGGGAGGGAGAAACATGTCTTTACAAGATCTAAATAAACCATGTTTTCTTGGCCAAAACTGCCACTGAGTAGGATAGATGATCAAAAATGTGTTCTTGCAATTGACATGCTGCTCTTCAAAATTTACAGTGGATATTTAAACATCAGAGATGATAAATTTTTATCCTGGTTTTGAAAAAATAATGAGATTTCTACATTTATAAAATATGGTGTGATTTCTAAATGTTAGAAATAAACGGTCCCTTATCCTGTTTTCTCAACTCTTATTTAAATTTTAAATAAATATAAATAATAGTCTCAAAGATAATTAGCTTTGCTGTCATCCAATTTCCTTAACTTTTTTTTTTTTTTTAATCAGCCTCCAGGGTAGAAGGGTGGTAAAGCAGGAACACACTGAAGGGAAAATGAGAAGACTCACTATATCGGATGCTGGTGCGTCTCCTCTCCACGCTTCACTTCGCTCCGCGTATCAATAGTTCTGTGTTCCCGTTCAGCCCTAAACTGTCACTCATTTTTTCTAAGGGGACTCTCAAAAATTCAAATGTATTCATGAGGAAAAACACATATAGCTTTCTATAGCTATGTCTTATTAACCACTCGCTATGTGTAGTCATGGACTTAAACTAGGTACTCATTTCTCACAATTCTCACAGCAAAACTCTGAGGTCTGTGCCTTTTCCCCACTTTATAGATCACAAAATTGAGGCAAAGAACGATTAAGAAATTTGTACTGTATGCAAATAAAACAGGGGGGAAGTGAACCCTGAGCTGTGACTGTGAAGGACTGAAAAACGTCAGAATCTTTTAGACAAAATTGATCATGGCATTTATAAACAAACACAGGCCTAAAGATCAAAACTATAGACACTTGCTTAGCCAGTCAGGTGCATGCACACACACACCAACACACTTGGGTCCTTTATGTAACAAGCTTGGAAAGAAAGAAAGACTTGTGAATGAAGGGGAAAAGAGAATGGGAGAATATTAAAGCAAGGAGGCAGATCGGCATAAAAATGGTCAAATGACAAAAATACAATTTAGTGATGAGTTTGATACCCCTTATTCGAGGAAAAACTATCCATGGATTAAGGGAGCACAGTGCCTCAAGCAGTGAAAGACTGTTCTGGAAGGATTTGGGGCAAGAGCAAATTTTATAGAATGCTGGAAGAGGCACTGTGGAAACAGGGCTTGATGAGATAAGAGGTCAAGGATTTCCTTACAAAGCTAACAGGTCCTGTTTTCTAGGTTAAGGTGACCCAGCTGAAGCTGGGCGGGAGGACTGTGATTGGTGCGTGTTATGATTCTTTGACAGGTGTTTCTTGGAAGTGCAGGCTGACTTAGGTTTCGATTTCTGATGTGGGCCAGGCCACTGGGGCAGCCCCTATATTGCGGGCCCCAAAATACGAATTAACTTCATCAATATGTATGGATTGTATGGCCCGGTGCAATGGCTAGAGCTGGGCTAAAACTTATCCCTAACAACACTGTAACCGAAGCGATGTAGGGATTACCTTAACAAAGCGCTATTGACCTTTTTGACAAGACAGTTCTGTTTTTCAAGTTTATTCTGAGCATTTGCAGGACACTGTCTTCTAAACCACAGTAACTGATTACAGCAGCCCCCAGTTTTTGTGACCACCTCAATGCCTCCACACATTTCCAAATTGTCCTCCTTGAGAACCTCTGAGCTACAGGACTGACATCTTTCATCATCTTCTGTTTAGAAAACCATCATTAGCTGTTTTAGGTTACATCAGATCCTTACTGTGGACTTTATTATGATGTTACTTAAATGTGTACAAACAAAACTAGGTACAAGCTTGTTCTGATAGCTCTTACAGTACTATAAAACAAACTAAAATTTGTAGTTAAATGACAAAGTCGTAAGATCTGTGGAAACAAGACCACTGTACGAAACACGTGTACAATGCTGACTGCCGTGGCCCACATCTCTGAGCTTTATAATACCTATGATACCAAGGACTGTAGGGGTCTCAGTTTTCCCCCCACCACCACATTTCTGTTGTCAAGCTATTTTCAACTCTTACTTTGTACAACATGCCATGGCATAATTTGGCCTTTATTGGTGCAAATGCATCACTTAGACATAAAACCCACACCTACTCTTTCCTCACTAGTTCAAGGCTACGTAGTAGTACTTGGTGCCATCACAACTACAAAACTAAAGGTAGGCACTAACATTATGCGGTGATAGTCAGTTAAAAGGTGGTTAGTCAGGAAATCCAGAAGTGTATAAATTACAAAATGTTCGCAGATTCACTCTCTTCATTAATGGAGTTTTTCTAAGTGTCAACTCTGTCATTTGTCCCATGTATGTGCAGCCTGAAATAGAAGTTAGTTTTTGCAGAGCTACGTACATTTTTCAATTTAAAGAATAATGAATATTAAAAACCTAAATGAACACTTTCTGATAGGGGCACATTCTGCCTTAAGTATTGCGTTGTCATTGTCACCAAACACAATGTGGTAAGCATTCTTTGTCTCTGCATATACAGTTGACCCTTGAGCACTGTGGGTTGGAACTATGGAAGTCTCCTTATCTGTTTTTCTATAAATACAGTACAGTACTGTAAATGTATTTTCCTTGTGATTTTCTTAACATTTTTTTCCTCTAGCTTATGCTATTGTAAGAATATGCTATATAATACATTTAATGTACAAAATATGTGTTCATTGACTGCTATTGGTAAGGCTTCAAGTCAACAGTAGACTATTAGTAGTTAAGCTTTGGGGGAGTCAAAAGTTGTACATGGATTTCTGACTATGTGGCGGGATCAGCATTCCTAACCCCTGTTCACGCACACTTCAAGTTTTGCTGACAGCAATGCACACAAAATTGGGCTTATGTAAAGTGTCATCTCCTCCTTGCGTACAGCCTGACCTTATCCCTGCCTTATTCATATCTACAGGATTCCAGTTGGCAGGAACTAAATTTTGTGATTTCCATAGATTAGTGAGCACTTCCCAAAGCGTATTCCTCAGAATTCTGGCTTTTTAAAATATGAGCGGGTATTTGCAATATTGAGATTTATGAGAAATATATTTTGGTCAGCTGAATAACCAAATACATACTTCTTATATGTATTTGGTCTTTGTCCATGGTTCCCAGCTCATAGCTCCCCAAATCCTTGGAATTTCCTGAACAGTAAGGGTAATGGGAGCATCTTGTTATAATATTTGGTCTCTTATCCTCAGTTCCTGAAATTGCATCAGAGCCATGAAGGTCTTGTTATTCATAACAATCTCCTGGGGGTATAGCTCAGTGGTAGAGCGTTTGACTGCGTAACAAGCTCCTTTCCACCATGACTAGGTTTATGTTACTGAGGGGACTTTTAAAAAACTTCTAAGTTTGGGGCTGATTGCCAGGAGAACCAACCATGAATAGAGAGTTGGAACTGTCCCACGCCAATTTCCAGGGAGGGGAGAGGGGCTGATGCTTGAATCAATCGCCAACAGCCAAAGATTTAATCAATCATGCCTATGTAATGAAACCTCCATACAAACATATGGAGGTACTGGGAAAGGGGTACCCCTTCCCCTATGCCTTGCCCTATGCATCTCTCCCAACTGGCTATTCCTGAGTTATGCCCTTTTATAATCAACCAGTGTTCTAAAACAAAAGCTGAGTTTTGTGAACTGCTCTAGCAAATTAATCGAACCCAAGGTTGGAGGGGGTTATAGGAACCTCTGATATGTAGCTCGTTGGTCAAAAGCACAAATGATAGCCTGGCTTTTTGATGAGTGTCTGAAGGGGGGGAAGTCTTGTAGAACTGAGCCCTTTCCCAGTGGAATAGGATGCTATCTCAGGGCAGATACTGTCAGAATTGAGTTAAATTGTAGGATAACAAGTTGTATCAGATTGCTTGTCAAACGTGTGAGGAAACCTCTCCGCCACAGTGCAACTGGTGACTAGAACTCTCTTTTTTTTTTTATGAGAACACTAAAAAGTTCTGTCAGTTAAACTAAACTGTGTTAAGAAAAGCAATTAAGCCCTTTATTATAGGACTTTAGAGTTTTTAATGTGCTAAAATATGCTGTGCATCTTCAAGAGGAAGAAAGAAGTGTTCTTCAAATGTTATGGTCAAATTGGAGAATACTCCAGCATATTTATCAGAAAAAAATTCAAATATGATTCTAAAACCATGTCACTGTAGCTTGCAAAGCTCCAGTCATCTAACAAAGCAAGAAATGGTATTGGAGATATTTTTGGCTCCCCCCACTTGGTTAGCTTATGATCTGGGGCAAGTAGCTTAAATTCAAGCCTCATTTTCTACTTCTGAAAACATGAATCATGACTGGAATTATCTAATAGAATTGTGAAGTGGATTAAGTATGGACATGCAAAGAGCTAGCAATCAACGTTTACTACTTTTTTCAGCTACTATTATTTCTCATAGGCGATTTGATTGCCTGCTTTTCTCTTTCCTGCAGTATTAATTTATCAACTTATCCGTGCAATTGCTGAAAGTTAACCAATGATTATGAAAGATGCCAATGAAAATATTCACTTGTTCACTCATTCATTCAATATTTATTGAAAATCTATACATTACTCTCTGTGTTAAATTTGAAAATAGAGATGGGTGTGACACAAAGTTCCTCTCCTTGATATTCACAACTTCTTATGGGGAACAGCAATGGAAACAAATCAGAATACAGTGTCAGAGGACAAAAGTCCATTATTTACAATGTGCAGATCTCATGTGGAAGGAGTAACAGACTATCATAGAGGAAGAAGAGGCAGATAGGGTTTCTTGGAGGACGTCGATAGCTGACCTCGAATTTTAAAGATGACCCACAATGTTGGGGGTAAGAAAAGTGGAATAAAGAAGGTATTCCAGGCTCAGGAAACACCATATGGGTTTGAAACAGTATTGTGTGTCCTAGAAGTTTTTGTTATTTCTATAGCACAAAGTATAAAGAGGGCAATGGTATATGGGACTGCAGAAAGCACCATTCTTTTATAATAAATATAAGCAATTTCTTTAAAATGTTGCCTCACTTGGCATTTCATTTTATATTTTCATTCTCAGCTGATGACCCCAATTCATATACCAACTCTAAGTTATAATAATAAGGAAAGCTAACTTTTTGAGTACTTACTATGTACCAGGCAACATTCTAAGAACTTTACATTTGATAACTCTTTAAATTTTCACACGTCTGAGGTAGACACTTGTAACAAACTTTACAAATAAGAAATTCAAGCCAGGAAGCTGTCAAATGGCTTGCCCAAGGTCATGAAGCTAGTCAATGACCGAGTCGAGATGGGCTTTAGAAATATATTTTTATTTTCACAGCATTCTCTCTCCTGCTCCCTAATTATTATTCACTCTGTCTGTTCTCCCTAGCAGGAGACATGCTTTTTACACGTTGTCTGCCTCTCAATCTTTTGCCTGTTTCCTTTACAGCAATTATTCTTGTTTTCTTGTTGGCTTTGCAGATCTCCTCCACTAATATGTAAGGTCCTTGCCCAGAGTACGCTACTGAACTCCAAGTTTTAGCACAGTACCTAATATAAAGTATTTTTGCTTTGTTTTGAAATTTAAATTTTGTTAGTTAACAAGCAGTATAAGAAGCAGTGGGCTTCTGGAGGAGAGGTCTGTGATTTCTCACTTACATACAATACCCAGTGCTCATCACAAGTGCCCTCTTTAATACCCATCACCCATCCAATATAAGTATTTAATAAACACAGTAAAAGGATTTCTATTTTAAAAAGAAAACAGGGCGCCTGTGTGGCTCGGTTGGTAAATGTCTGCCTTCAGCTCAGCTCATGATCCCGGGGTCCTGGGATTGAGTCGGGCTCCCTGCTCAGCTGGGAGTCCGCTTCTCCCTCTGCCCCTACCCCTGCTCATGATCTCTCTCTCTCTCATGCTCTCTCTCTCAGGTAAATAAAGTCTTTTAAAAAAATAAAAAGAAAACAATTGTGCAAGAGAAAAGCTGTGCTTCTTGCCTAAAGTTTATAATTTAAGAGCGCTAAAGTCATAACTTGAATGCATTTCACTTAAAGTACGCGTTCTATAACAGATATCTGCTCCACAGATTTTTAGGAAAATATTTTTATTAAGTAAAATACTGGTTGTTCGTAAGATCAACACTCTGCAAACTCTAATCCTGCCCCAAATTAAAACCAGTATCACAGGTGACTACATTAATCATTCTTGCTATCCCTTTGTTATTAAACAAGTCAAGTCTCCATTCCCTCAGCTACACAATTTTCTGTTCCACAATATATATTCCTTTTAAGCCAGGGGGATCTCAACCTAGCAGTTCTTTTGCCAAATCCCACAGATATATGTTTGGCCAACATAATAGTATTTTAAAGGATTGAATTTAAAGGTCTTTATATTGAACATGCATTCCCCAGTCTAACAGAGTTTAGGCCCTTCCCTTCTGCCTCATACTGGACTCCTTGACACATTTACTTTATAGAAAAATTAACAGAAATGCTGGCAGCAAAACAAGATTAACTGGTTCTGGCTCTCTCATACTGTGGATGGAAATGCAAGTTGTACAGCTGCTTGGGAAGCCAATCCAGCCTCATCTTTTAAATAAAAATACACCTAGACTCTGTGAGCCTGTAATCCTCAATTTGGTGAATTGGTCATTTTAAAATTCGGCTTCCAGCAAATTGATTTGATTAATTGGCATCTTTCCAGCATTCGGTAATGTTAGGTATTGTTTCCATTTGAATTTTTAATTACTGGTTGTGGTGAGTGCTGCGGTGCACTGCCGAGATACCCCTTCAGGACCAAGGCACTTATTTCCCCAGCTGCCAGTAGTGTTGGCTGCTGAAATGCTCACAGCTGTGATCTTCTCGGAGAACTGCCCTTGGCCTAAAAGTTGCCTCCCTCAAGGTTATGTATCTTGCCCAAGGGCAGCCAGCATCCAATGACTGATTGGTATAGGATTACAAAGGCCCAGGCCCCTAGCCTCAATTCTGGACAACTCTGAAGGGCCATCCCAGCTCCGGAGCTTCTGGTGGGATCAGATGAGGAATTTGTTACAACTACATTGCAGTTCACCTCTCCCTCTGTTCAGTCCAGCCCTCACCTTTCCCTCCACCCCGTGCAGATGTTGTTTCCCACCGCACTCCCAGTCAACCTCCTGAATGCAGATTTCCCCCTTCATAAGAGTCTATTACTCAGAAACCCAATATAACACACTAGTGATATTGAATAACAAATTTAAATAAAAACAAGTCTTTCAATCTTTTGCAAATTGCAAAATACATCCTCTTATCTGCTGAAAAATATAAAATGCCACTCACCCTATGCCACAGAAATAAGAGTCTTAGTACCTAGATAAATACACAAAAAAGGATTTACTGTAGCTTTGCTCATGATATCCCAAGGCTGGGAATGACTCTCTATTCTCCAAATAAAGGAACTAACTAAATGATTTTGCATGCACTAACACCATAGACTATTACGCAGTATTTTCTTTAAACAGTGAACGGGAGCAATATTAGTTGACTTGTTAGGATGTTTTGAGGTTTTGCTGAGTAAGAAAAACAAAGATTCAAAGATGTGTGTGTTCAGTGTGTGTACAAATATACATATGGGAATACTTATATGAATGTGGAAAAAAGTAGAGCATTAATGTGGGTTTTGTGGTGGGCATAAGCAGATACAGTATGTTGTCTCACATAGTGCAAAAAGCACATTCCATTTGCAATTTGAGAAATATCCAATGAAGAAAAATTTTAATTACAATGAAGTTTAGGTTGAGGAGAGGAAGATGGTGGCAGAATAGGAGGACCCTAGGCTTGTCTCATCCCAGGAACACAGCTAGGTAACTGTCAAATCATCCTAAATACCCCAGAAATTGACCTGAAAACTGTCAGAACAGACTCCACAACTAAAGGGAAAGAAGAGGCTACACTGAAGAAGGTAGAAGTTGTGAGACATGGTTTAGGGGAGAAATGGGTCATGGGTACTACAGAGGGGAGGGAGCCATGGTCGTGGACAAGGAGGGGTGAAGGAGGGGGAGAGAGAGGAAGAAAGGGAGAGGGGGGATAAGAGCACACAGGGGGAGCTCACAAGGAGAATGTTTTCCAAAAGCCATTGGCTTGGAAAATTAGGCTGAATTTTGTGAGTTCTTGCAACCAGTGGGGCTCAAAGCCTGGAGTTTTAAAGGTCAGCTGGCTTGGCTGAGACAGAGCCCACAGGACATTGTGCTGCTTCTGGAGAGAAGGCAAGCAAATAACCCAGGGGAAGACACTGTGGAAGCAGCCGTCTGAAGAGTACCTGAGGCACACAAGGGGGAGATTATTTGCTCATCTCAGAACCCTGAGAGGCACTGTTCACCTCAACACCTGGAGGAACAAAGGAGCTGGCTGGCAAACATTTCCTTCCCCAGCCATTCACAGACACACAGAGCCACCTGCAGGAAGCACTGCAGTGACAACACTAGCTGCCTAAGTTGTTTACATGAAGCCCCACCTCCCTTCACTCTGGCAGGACTGGCCTTTTCAGTCATGCCTGCCTCAGTCCCAGCATGGCTGGCCTCTCCCCCAGAACACCAGCACAAACCCCTTCCCACACCATGTATCCCAATCAGAGAGCTCTGCAGGACCTCAGTTCTGGTGGAGGTAGTGTCAGGTCTCATTTCACAAGGAGACCAGAGCACACCCAGCTAAAAGTCAGCACACCCGCATTCAGGCCAGGGACCAAACACTGCCCATAGCAGGCAAGGAGAGCCTCTGCAGACAACTAGCTTGAAGAATAGAGCAGCCAAAACACAACAGCACAGTGCCTACAGTACACACCAGAGATACTCCCTGAAGCACCAGGCCCCGGGAACTACGTGACCTCTTCTTCATAAGGCTGTTACTTTCAGGAACAGGAGACATAATTGGATTTTCTAGCATACAGGAGGCAGAGACTTAGACTACATGGAAAGATGGAGGAATTTAGGGGCACCTGAGTAGCTCAGTTTTTAAGTGTCTGCCTTCAGCTCAGATCATGATCCCAGGGTCCTGGGATCAAGCCCTGCATTGGGCTCCCTGCTCTGTGGAAAGCCTGTTTCTCCCTCTCCCATTCCCCGCTCATGTTCCCACTCTTGCTTTCTTGCTGTCAAATAAATAAAATTTAAAAAAAAGATGGAGAAATTTATCCCAGATGAAAGCACAACATAAGGCCATGGCCAGAGATCTAAGCGAAACAGATATTAGTAACATGCCTGATGGAGAATTTAAGGCAACAATCATAGGGATACTCACTGGGCTTCAGAATAGAAGACATCAGTGTGACTCTTACTACAGAGATAAAAGTCAAGAAAGAAGCAATCAGAGGTGAAGAGAAATAGGCTTGATGCAATGAACTGCAGGCTGGAAGAGGCTGAGGAATCAGTAACCTAGAAGACAGAGTCATGGAAAATAATGAAGCTGAACAAAAGAGAGAAAGAAGAATTATGCAACATGAGAATAGACTTTGGGAATTCAGTGGCTCCATCAAATGTAATGACATTCATATTATAGGAGTCCCAGAGGAAGAGAGAAAAGGAGACAGAAAATTTATTTCTAGAAATAACAGGATAAACATTCCTAATCTGGGGAAGGAAAGAGACATCCAGATCCAGGAGGCACAGAGAACTCCCATAAGAAAAAAAAAAAAATCAACAAAAGCTGGCCAACACCAAGACATATTTTAGTTAAATTTGCAAAATACAGTGATAAGGAAAAATCTTAAAAGCATCAAGACAAAAAGAAGTCCTTAATTTACAAGGGAAGACCCATAGGGCTTGCTGGAGATTTCTCAACAGAAACTTGGCAAGCCAGAGGGAGTGGCATGATATATTCAAAGTGCTCAATGGGAAAAATCTGCAGCCAAGAATATTCTATCCAGAAATCCTACCACATTCAGAATAGAAGAGATGAACAGTTTCCCAGACAAAAGCTAAAGGAGTTTGTGACCACTAAACCAGCCCTGCAAGAAATATTAAAGGGGACTCTGAGCACAAAGGAAAAAGCAAAATTGACAAAGACAAGAAAGGATCAGGGAAAATCTACAGAAACAATAAAATGACAATAAATACATATTAGTACTCTGAATGTAAATGGATTAAACACTCCAATCAGAAGACATAGGGTGTCAGAAGGGACTTAATAAAAAAAAAAAGGAAGACCCTTCTATATGGTACAAGACTCATTTTAGACTTAAGGACACCTGGGGCACCTGCAGGTTGAAAGTGAGGGGACAGAGAAACATTTATCATGCAAATGGATGTGAAAAGAAAGCTGGAGTAGTAATACTTATATCAGATAAAATAGACTTTAAAACAAAGACTGTAACAAGAGACAAAGAAGAGCATAATATAATAATAAAGGGGACAATCCAACAAGACACCATAACAATTGTAAATATTTATGCACCCAACACGGGAGCACCCAGATATGTAAAACAATAGCATAAAGGAACTAATAGATAATACAATAATAGTAGGGGACTTTAATGACCCACTTATATCAATGGACAGATCATCTAAACAGAATATTAACAAGGAAACAGTGGTTTTGAATGATACACTGGACCAGATGGACTTAACAGACATATTCAGGACATCCCATCCTAGAATAGCAGAATACACATTCTTTACAAGTACACACGAAACATTCTCTACAATAAATCACACATTAGGTCACAAATCAGGCCTCAACTCATACAAAAAGATTGAAATCATACCATGTACCTTATCTGACCACAATGCTATGAAACTAGAAGTCAACCACAAGAAAAAATCTGGGAAGACCACAAATTCATGGAGGTTAAACAACATGCTACTAAACAATGAATGCATCAACCAGGAAATCAAAGAAGAAATTTTAAAAATACATGGAAACAAATGAAAATGAAAACACAATGGTCCAAAACCTTTGGAATGCAGCCAAAGCGGTCCTAGAGGGAAGTATATAGCAATATAAACCTATCTCAAGCAGCAAGAAAAATATCAAAACAACCTAACCTTACACCTAAGGGAGGTAGAAAAAGAGCAAATGAAGCCTAACACCAGCAAAAGGAAGGAAATAGTCAAGATTAGAGCAGAAATAAGTGATATACAAGCTAAAAGACACAGATCAATGAAACCAGGAGCTGGTTCTTTGAAAAAATTAATAAAATTGATAAAGCTCTAGCCAGACTTATCGAAAGTAGAAAGGACCTAAATAAATAAAAATCACAAATGTGAGAGAGGAGCAATAACAACCAGCACCACAGAAATACAAAAATTATAAGAGAATATTATGAAAAACTGTATGTAAACAAACTGCACAACTTGGAAGAAATGGATCAATTCCTAGAAACATATAAACTACCAAAGCTGAAACAGGAATATAAAACTTGAACAGACCGATAACCAGCAAAGAAATGGAAATAGTGATCAAAAACCTCCCAAGAAACAAAAGTCCAGGGCCAGATGGCTTCGCAGGCAAATTCTATGAAACATTTAAAGAAGAGTTAATATCTATTCTTCTCAAACTGTTCCAAAAACAGAAAAGGATGAAAAACTTCCAAACTCATCCTATGAAGTCAGCATTACCCAGATACCAAAACCAGATAAAGAAACTATGAAAAAAGATAATACTACAGGCCAATATCCCTGATGAGCATGGGTGCAAAATTCTCAACGAGACACTAGCAGACGGAGTCCTGTGTAGCAAAGTGGCTCTGTATTCACAAATCAACATGATACACCACATTAATAAAAGGATAAGAACCATATGATCTCAATAGATGCAGAAAAAGCTTTTGACAAAGTACAACACCCATTCATGATAAAAAACCCTCAACAAAGGAGGTTTAGAGGGAATATACTTCAACATAATAAGGCCCCTATATGAAAAACCTACAGCTAAAATCTTCAATGAGGAAAAAGTGAGAGGTTTTCTTTTACAGTGAGGGACAAGAGAGGGATGTCCACTCTTGCTACTTTTATTTAACATAGTACCAGAAGTCCTAGCCACAGCAACCAGACAACAAAAAGAAATTAAAGCATCCAAATGAGCAAGGTAGAAGTCAACCTTTCATTATTTGCCAATGACATGATACTTTATATACTAAACCCAGAAGCCTCAAGAAAAGTGCTAGAACTGATAAATGCATTCAGTAAAGTCACGATACAAAAATCAATGTACAGAAATCTGCATTTTTTACAATAATGAAGCAGCAGAAAGAGAAATTAGGAGCCAATCCCATTTACAATTGCACCAAATGGAAGGGAATATTACTCAGCTATAAAAAGAGTGAAATCTTGCCATTTGCAACAACATGGATGGAGCTAGACAGTATTATGCTAAGTGAAATGAGTCAGAAGGACAAATACCATATGATTTCGCTCATGTGGAATTTAAAAAACAAAACAAATATCAAGGGAAAAAGAGGCAAACCAAGAAACAGACTCTAGAAAACAAACTGATGGTTACCAGAGAGGAGGTGAGTGGGGGTGGGGGGGAACGGATGAAACAGGTGGTGGGGATTAAGGAGTGCACTTGTGATGAGCAGTGTTGGATGCAAGGGCTCAGTCACTGTATTATACACCCGAAACTAATATGACACTGGATGTGAACTAACCGGAATTTAAATAAAAACTTAAAATGAAGTTTAAATGCCCATATAACTAAATACAAATTTAAGCTAAAATAGTTTATAGTCATTGAGTGTTAGGAGCAGGCCTGCTTGCTTGAAAGCAATTCACTGAAATCCAACCTATCAGAATATGAATTCGCCAAATTAAGTTCTAATTTGTTCCGCCTCTGCCTCTTGCTGTTGCCTCTCTCAAGTAGTAGGCCACATGCAGTTCCTCCTTTATTCTCCTACCTCATCTCCCCCTGCCCCTCCCCCTGCCTGGCTTCACTTCCACCTCTGTCCTCACATCCCTTAAAAAAAAAACAAACCAACAGTCTTTTTGTAGACTTCCGCCTTCTTCCTTCCTGACAATGTAAAGCCTATAGTGAACCATCCTGAAGGGGATTTCAATTTCTTGTCTTCTGGTTGGCAGGGAATTGCATACTGAGCAAGTTGATTAGCAGGGAATGGAGTCTACGTGGATCTCCCCAGCTGCATTAGGATACTACCGTGTCCCTGGCACTCTGCTTGGCTCCTTACTTGTGAGGTCTCATTTAATCCTGATAAACCACCTTAAGATTAGGTACGACTATTTGCCCCCTTTTGTAAATGAGGAAACTCAAACTTAAGAGAGTTTCACTTGCCCACAGACACATAAGTGACAGAGCTAGGATTCAAATTCAGATCCCAGTGACATTAAGGTCAGAATTATTTGCTAGAAAAATAAAACACTGTCCCCTTTCAAGTTAGTTAATGTAAGAATAAATAATATCACTGTTGGTATTCTCTTACGTGCTAGAGGAAATTGGTTCAAATTTTTAAGGATATGTTTCTAAACTGTTTTTAAAAATCTTTAAAATACACATTATGAGGGGTGCCTGGGTGGCTCAGTCGTTAAGTGTCTGCCTTCAGCTCAGGGCATGATCCCAGTGTTCTGGGATTGAGCCCCGCATCAGGCTCCTCCTCTGGGAACCTGCTTCTTCCTCTCCCACTCCCCCTGCTTGTGTTCCCTCTCTCGCTGGCTGTCTCTCTCTCCATCAAATAAATAAATAAAATCTTTAAAAAAAAATACACATTATGAGTAAGCAGGGAATTCTTCTCTGAAATAGGATTCTGCCCTCAGAACCTTAGTGGTTAAGTAAAATGAGATTTTTCATTAAGTACTGCTTCAAATAGAAAAAATATAAACAATCTAAATGTCCAATAGTAAAATCCAAGAATTTTTGTGTTAGCACAAAAACAAGAAAAGTGATATACACCAAACTTTATAAAGTTTTTTGATGTAATTTATATACAAAAATGCATAGATCTTAAGATTAATAGCTTGTCAATTATATCTACCCAAATTACCAACACCCAAGACAAGATAAAGAACATTCCAATTACCCTCCAAATTCTCTGGTACCACTTTCAGGTTCATTCCCATGTCTACAGGCAACCATTTTCTGGTTTCTTGTACTTCACGTCAATGGAATCATCTAGTATGCATACTGCTGTGTTTGAATTCTCTTGCTCAAAGTGACATTTCTTAAGTTTCTTACCATTATCCCAGGTATCACTAGCTCACTCCTTTTTATTGTCAAGTAGCATTCCTTTGTGTGAATTCACCATAATTCGTTTATCCATTTTGCTGATGACCATTTGGGTTTTTTTTCTTTTTCTCTTTCTTTTTTTAAACTATTATCAATAACTATTATCATATGAACATTTGTGTCCAAGTCCCTATGTGGACATATATTTGCATATCCTTTTGGTAAATTCTTAGGAGAGGAATTCCTGGGTCAAAGGTAGATGTATATTAACTTTTTTAAAACTTGCCAACCTGTTTTCCAGAACAGTTAGACCATTTTATACTATCATCACTAACTTGTGCAAGTTCCAGTTGCTTAGCATTCTCTGAGGCTGGTATTTTCAGTCTTTCCAATTTTAGACACGCGAGTACATGTGAAATCGCATTTCAGACTGGTTTAAAGTTCCACTTCACTGGTGACTAAAATTCAGCATCATTTCAGGTGCTCATTGGTTATCCATCTATCTTTTGTCAAGCATCTGTTCAAGTTTTGCATTCTTTTTAAATGGGGTTGGTCTTAATGCTGAGTTTTATTATTCTTTATATTTTCTGTACTTATAAATTCCTTATACAATCTCTAAACTATTAAACAAGATCACCATACATAATTCTAAGTTGACTAGGATTTTATATAAAGCACACGCTTATAATATAAGCAGTCACCTGCCATCCTGACCCACCACTGACAGCATTTTATCAACTCTTCACTTTTTCTTATATTATTTCCTCCATTTTTCTAAATATGTACCTATTTGTTATTCTGCCCCCCCTTATTGTAAACACTTCCATTTTTTGTCCTATTAGGAAAATTAAGATTTTGCTTTCTTTCACCGTGATCACCCATTAAAACTTTTCCTGTGATATCAATACAAATGGATCATGTTTTTATTAATTCACTTTGGCATTTATATTAGAACTACATAAGTATTATTCATGGCTTACTCACTTTAAGTACAATGATTATTTTAATATTTTTGTTTAGAGTTTATAATTGCCTTATTTTTGTCCTTCTCAATAATGGTAAGTACATCAAGTAATCCATTAACTCAGCTTTTTCTGGAGGGGAGCCATCCCTCCTAGAGTGTACCAGCCACCTGCTCTACTCTGAGCTACTGTTTCTCTAAGCCTGATGTACAGCCCTTATCATGGAAATCTCCTTCAGTGTCATCTCTTCTCTCCCATGTTGGCTCTGGTATATTCTTCATTCTTGCTTTAATCTCTATTTTTGGAGGAGTCATACTTTCCAGAAATTCCCTGACAAAGTCCATAAAAGGGAATTTTTTGAGAGGTGTACATTTGGAAATGGATAAATTGTACCCTCACACCTGCATGAGAGTTTGGCTAAGTATACAATTCTAGGTTAGAAATACTTTCCCTTGGAATATTAGGGCATTTTTCATTGGTCTTGTCATAGAAAATTCTAATGCCACTGTGATTACAGATAGTTGGTACAAGTGCTTTAGAAAGCTATTTTTCATTACCCACTAAAGAGAATTTCTAAAGCCAAACAAATGTATACTGACCCAGCGGTATCAGTTCTAGACATATGCCCTATGAAATAGGTACGTATACTAAGTGAAAGATATCTGTACATGATTGTTCATAGCAGTATTTTTCCTAATAGCCGAAATCTACAGCTCACCCAAATGCCTTTTAAAAGTTGAATGGATAAATTGTGCTGTATTTATACAATGGAATACTAGACATAAATTAGAATGAACACTCCACAACTATATGCGATGACATGGGTAAATCTCAATGTTCAGCAAAATATGCCAGACATAAAAGCATACATGCTATGTGATTCTATTTTATAAATTGCAAAAGCTGAAAAAGTATTTTTTTGTTAGAAATCAGGATAGCAGGGTGCCTGGGTGGCATAGCAGTTAAGCGTCTGCCTTCAGCTCAGGGCGTGATCCAGGCGTTATGGGATCAAGCCCCACGTCAGGCTCCTCCGCTGGGAGCCTGCTTCTTCCTCTCCCACTCCCCCTGCTTGTGTTCCCTCTCTCGCTGGCTGTGTCTATCTCTGTCAAACAAATAAATAAAATCTTTTAAAAAAAAAAGAAAAAGAAATCAGGATAGCATTAGCCTTAGCAGGAGATAGTTACTAGAAGGGGGTGATGTATTTGTGATATGACTAATGTTCTATTTCTTGATCTGGGTGGTGGTTACAAGAATGTGTTCAATTTTTAAAGTCAAGCTGTACACGTGTGACATGTACACTTTCCTACGTGTAAATTATACCTCATTAAAATTTCCCAGAAAAGTTTACAGCTTTGACTTAGGTTTTTATTTTAAATTTTATATTTCGGAATAGGTTTAGATTAACAGGTAAGTTTCATAGACAGTACAGAGTTCCTGTATCTTCTTCACCCAGGCTCCCCTGTAATTAACATCTTATGTAACTATATCACATTTTTCAAAACTACAAGATTAACATTGGTACAACACTACAAACTAAACTACAGACTTTATTCATAGTTCAGCAGTTTTTCCACTATGTCCTTTTACCATTCCAGGATCCAATTTAAGATATCACATTGCATTTGACTAATTTTTAATACATCTGATAAGCTGTTTTTTGTTCTTTGCGCTTTTTTTTTTCCAGAGAGGGAGAGGGGGCAGGGGCAGAGGGAAAAAGAGACAATTTCAAGCAGCTTCCATGCCCAGCACAGAGCCCAATGAGGGGGCTCGATCTCATGACCCTGAGATCATGACCTGAACCAAAATCAAGAATCAGACACTTAACTGACTGAGCCACACAGGCACCCTTGATAAATCCTTAAAAAAAAAAACCAAAAAAACAAAGCAAAAAACACCTTTTTTAAGAGAGAGAGAGAATGTGTGCAAGTGGAGGGAGGGGCAGAGGGAGAGAGAGAGAATCCTCAAGCTGACTCCCCGCTAAGTGTAGAGCTGGATGCGGGGCTCAATCCCGTGACCCTGAGATCAGGACCTGAGCCGAAACCATCTGACACTTAAACAACTGAGCCACCCAGGCACCCCCTGATAAGTTTTTTTTTTTAAACAATCTATTTACAAACACACAAAAAAAATGTAGAAATCACATCATTGTCCAACATTACCAGAATTGCTAAATTCTATATGTTAGAATAACATCCAGCAATTATAACTGAGAAATACCTAATAACATAATACATAAAATATGGTCAATACTATGATCCCAATGATATTGTTACATTATTATGTATGTAGACACAAAACTTTTCTAGAAACATATTAAAAGGACATTAGTGGCTATATTTGGATTATAATGATTATGGGTTATTTTCATAGTCTCTTTAAACTTTCCTGGTGGCAGCCCCTCTCAACTAGCTCACCAAGGAGCATTAGGCCTTAATGTTCTAAAGTGGGAGTTAGCCACCTCTTTCTATAAAGGAGTGCCAGATAGTAATTATTTTAGATATTGCAGGCCATATGGTCTCTTCCACAGCAACTGCTCAACTATGCCATTGTAGTGTGAAAGCAGCCATCGACAATGGCAAACACCCATGAAATTAATGGGTGTGGCTTGTTCCAATAAAACTATTACAAACCAGGCAGCAGGTCAGGTTGGCCTGGAGGCAGCAGTTTTCCCAAGCCTGTTCTAAAGCATCCGTCCTCTCCATCCAGAGTGACAGCAACTACACACTGTCCCTGGAGAATTCAGAAAACAGTTATTCCAATCATTTTCTGTTGGGCTTAATTCCTTCACTGAAGCTGTTGAGAAAGATTTCCATATTATCTAAATTCTCAGAAACAATCAGCTACTTCTTATATAATCAGCATTTTCTTTTAAATAGCCTGCATTACTGGGTGTGATACGTAACTAATCAATCACTGAACACTGCATCAAAAACGAATGATGTACTACACAGCGGCTGACTGAACATAATAAAATAAATAAATTGTATGCATTTTTTAAATGAAATCAATATACTATGGAGGAGAGACAAGAAGAGGATGAGAGAAGTACTAATGCAAAGGTTGTGCAAACATGATATTCAGAAGTAAAGAAGAACACGGGTCATGGATTCCAGAGGTTTTAAGGTTTGCCAAACAGGGGCACCTGGGTGGCTCAGTCGGTGAAGCATCTGCCTTCAGCTCAGGTCATGATCTCAGGGTCCTGGGATCGAGTCCCACATCAGGATCCTTGCTCAGCGGGAAGTCAGCTTCTCCCTCTCACTCTATGCTAGCTTGTGCTCCCTCGCTCTTTCTCTCTCTCTCTCTCATAAGATAAAGTCTTTAAAAAAATAAAATTAAGTTCCATAAACAGAGACTGATGACTCATTGGCTATGAGGGAGTGGAATTACCTCATTGATTCTGACTTCTGTGCTGGGTGGATGGTGCTGACATTTACTCTAAATGAGAAATAAAGATACACAAAAATAGGTGAGGAATACTAGTTGGGAAACTTCTCTAAGTGCCCATTTTAGAGACTCTGTAGTAATATTTTCCAGGCACTCTCTGATAACCATCCAGTACTTGGGTCTTGAATTGAGAGGTGGCTGTGAGACAGCGGCCCTTATACTGCATCTCATATTACATGACTGTTTTAAAGACTTTCGAACAAGTATGGGATCCAGTTAATTAACTATAACATATGTATCTTCGAGAAATATAAAGCAGAGAGTCATTTTGGTATTTACCAAGATGAGAACAAAGCCTCCCACCTGTTTTTAGCTCTTTGTAATAATCCCCCTTATAAAATCTTCTATGATTCCAGCTGTCAAGTAAAAATTTGGACAGGAGATGCATTACTTATTAACTGGAAAGTCTTACATCTATATCTTTTTAATGATACTTCATTTATATATCCTAAAGATTTATGATTAAGCTGGGAGTTATATACAGAAAGCATACATAAATTCATTATATAGCCTCCAATATACGAGAAAATTTAAAAAATGGAAAAAGATCTATGGGTGAGAGAACTGATGGAAACAAGTAGAACAATTATGGCCATGACAAAATTCACCAAAATAAATCAGCTTTGTCTTTGACATTCTCTTTCAACGACATCCTGGATCCAATCAACTGTCACAGGTCCGTCACCATGCCCTTTACCATCTGTCCCTCAGCTCCATTCCCAGAGCCCTTTCAACAGCTCAGCCTCGCGTTTCTTTTCTCAATTATTTCACCTGCTTTCCATGCCTCCAGGCTCTCCCCATCTTAAACCACTTCCCATACTGCTGCCAGAATTCACGTTAAAGCTTCACTGATGATGTAACTCCCTAACTACAAAAGCTCATCTCCCGCTACTGCAGCCAAATTACATCACTTGCACTTCCCAGAACCCTCCTCTCACTCTTCAATTTCTGGCCACCCTCCATTTCTTAATGCTTTTCACTCTTACCCATTGATCTCCTTCTCCCTTGGTCATCATCTGTGTCCATCAAAATCCTGCCATTCTTCAAGATTGGTCTCAGAATTCTCTTTCTTTTTTGGGAGCCGTTATAACCGTGTTTACCAATGGAACTGGAAAGTGCCCAGACAGCGGAGAAGCTGCACGCATTCCCTTGAGCGGAAGTGGACTTCCTGTGCCTTAGGAAAGCTCAGGTGGCACATGGAGACATTAGTCAAATCAGCACAAAACAATGATGGGATCCTTACCAAAGCAAATTTCTCCACATCCTTTCCTTGGACTATAGTTGTCGGTCTTATTCATTAGATAGCAAACTCCAAGAGAACCCAGACTGTACTTTAAGCCTCTTGGGGTCTCTTGAGGAGCGTAAGGCAATGCCTTCCTCATAGTCCATACCACATTAAATCAACGTAGTTGTAAATTTGTGTCTGGACAGCTAAGCACACATGATTCCCATCGTGCCGACGCTGGTATATCTGCTTTTTCTGTGTCATCAGGTATCATACGCGTTGTTTTCTCTCCTGTCCGATTTCTAACCAGCATTCCTGAGCTCGAATAGCATGGCCCCTGAAGGACTGAGATCAGTATTGCACATAGCAAAGACTAAGCAATAGGAAAATTTCCATCTAAATCTTTACAATTAGCTGGCAAAATGAGACACCTAGACGCCAAATGAACATAGGCCGGAGCACGGACTGCTGACCAGAACAATATAATGAAAAAAGACACAGCAGGAAATGTGTTAATTTTTTTTTTCCTTTTAACTTCAGCTAATGAAGCAGTGCCCCACGGAGGCTGGAAAGATAGAGATGTCAGTCTGTGTGTTTGTTTATTAACTTATTACGCTTTCTGTGTGAACAAAAAACTGGAAATAACAAATAGGAGAGATGCTTTAATTGAATAGAAACGCAGTGTAGAGAAACAGACTTTGCCATTAGAGCCCAGCCACTGTTTGGGTGGTTTTTTTTTTTTTTTTTTTGGTTTAGGGGTTTTTTCTAATGCCTTTGGCTGAAAATACAATAGGATACACCGCTCAAGGCATCTTTAATATCACACGGTTGTCTCTTTCCTCCCCAAATTGTTTCTTTAAATACCTACAATGCCTGGATAAACACCTAAAGACAAATAACAGATGGTTTTGGCCTGATAATGAGCCAAAGGAGATAGAAACAATAATGGCCAAGTATGTAGTTATTGAAAATGCCTGCCCTTAGCAAGGAACGAGCTCTCTCAAACGTTCCGTGTTCACTGTTTCATGCAACACAGAATTCTTAGTTTTATTAAGAGATGAACCTCCCCTCATTATAGAAAACTGTCCAATTTGTTGCACTACCCCCACACACACACACAAAATCAAACTGAAAAGGATTTTTAGGAATTCTGAGAAGACCCAAGACTCAGGATTTTAGAACTAGAAGGAATTCCAGGTCTAATATTATAAATTCCTTTCTCATACTTCACCAGAGTAAGCAGAGGCTCAGAGTGGTAAAGAGGTTTGAGGATTTGCACAAGAGCATCTGAGTCAAGGACAAGACACAAAGTTACCAAGTTTGTGGTAGTGGGACCAGCACTGTTTCCAATCAAGCTTTCTGCGAGAATGAACTTTCTAGCTAGGTTTTAAGATCATTATTTATATAACTGAAAAATAAAGCGTTTCTAATTTAAAAGGACTTTCAAGGACTTTCCTGTAAAAATGTGTCATTTTCTTTTTATCTTGGCCTCTGATGTTCCTGTTATCAATCTAAGACTAGGTACTTCTTGCACCTTACGGTCTGTGGTAACAGAAACCAATACACGGCAAACTTACACCACATAGTCTCCAAGCACATCTTCCAAATGTTCTTCTAATCCCATTGCAGGTCAAAATGAAAGCTACCCCAACTAGAAATTGATTTTTGAAAAATTTATAAACATAGTTTGTAATTATGCCAGTCAAGCCTATTAACTTCTTTAAAAAAAAAAAAAAGCCTTACAAATACTCAGGTTCCTGACAGTCTAAGTTTGGACCAAAAAAATTTAGAGTTGCAAGCTATTTCTCCACTAAATTACAGATTTCATGCCTTCCCCCCTATCCCAGCACAAATACCTTCCCCTATATATATCACTCAAGGAAACTCCTGGATGTCAAAACAGGCCCAGTGGTTTCCTGGGTGATAACTGAATACCGCAGTGAAAGTGGAGGAATGCTCTTCCCTAGAAACACTGACAGCCAGCTGACAGAATGTAAGAATGCCATCCTTTTTTTTTTTGCCAGAGTTTTGAATATATTTGAGTATTTCCATAATGCGCAAGGAATTCACAAGGGAGAGATCCTTTAAAGTCAAGTTTCTGTAATAGGAATATACATGTCCTTTCTCAAGTCTGAATAGGAAATTAGTTTATTACATGTATATTCAGATTTTAGGCTTTCAAACAAAGTACTTTCCCATATCAGTCCATATGACCCCTACACGAAGTTAAAGATGAGCCTGTCTTACTATCCTCTTGTTTAGATAAAGAACTTAGGTTCACAGAGATGAAATGACTTGCTAAAGGTCATGGCAGAAATGGGGCTAAATAGTTTTCTAAGAGTGCTCTCTTGTTAGAAATTGAAAGGACATACTCGGAGCAGACAAATACACTTGATAACATATGGGATCAGAAGATAAATTGAGCATATCTGTTAGTGACGAAGTCTGTTAATTCCACATCTATTAGACCTCTCCCAGTGGCGTCTCATAAACCACTAAAACTCAGTATCCTTACTAGCATTACTATTATTACGACCCACGTAGCCAAACATTTGCATGTTTCTCCAGCCTTTTGTCTTTTATCACGTTGAATGGTAGGACTACTCAGCTTGCCCGCCGATCATTACTAACGCTCTTTCTCCTTCACCCATTGCATTGGATTGTTTGGTCTACCTATCCTCTGGTCTTCATCCTGATGCTCAGTGACCTAGTTCAATCCATTGCCTTTCCCCAGGAACAGTAAAACAGACCCCCCAATGGCTCTTCTTGAACTATAGTTTTACCCTCTCCTAACTGCCCTTCCCACTGATGCCAGAATGAGCATTCTGAACTTTGACCTGCTCACCCCAAAGCAAGAACGATAGCATTCAACCACCTTTGAGGACTTCCAGGACAAAATACAAATTCCTTAGCGGGAGCAGAACAAGACCTTTCTGTCTTGATCCAACCGAACTTTCCATCTTTCCCTCTGTAGATTTCTACATCTTTTCTGTGTAGTGCAAGGATGGGAATAGACGATTTCTAAGATTTCCTTCCAGCTCTGACATTCTGTGATTTGCTAAAGAAAATGGCGCTTGAGAGATATGACAAAAATCGCTGTTTCTGAACTTTCAGAAATATCTACATGTCAGGGTAGAGTAGTGAGCTTTAAATACAAATCAGGGAAGTAATACCAGTCAGGAGAGAAGGCCTGCCATCCACCCACGTGGAGCAAACCAATCTAAAGAGAATTTCATTTATCCTCTAAGCTGCAAGCCCCAAATCTACATTAATATGATTTCTTACCGAGGAGCACTGCATATTCAGGGCCATTAGGCTGGGTTCTCTAAGGGGCTGAATTGAGAGGTGAAGCTATTACTTGCATTAAAAATTAATTAGTTGTGGTAGTGGGAAAAAAAAAAAAAGAACGTGAAGTGGTACGTTTACAGAAAGTAGCCTGAGAAGGCTATTAACTGATGGGGGCAGCCTTGGAAGAGACAGAAGCCTCTCGATTCTCCCCTCCCACCCATCCTTCACACAGCAACTTGAAGAACCTCTTTTCAAATGCCATTTCCCTCATGATAACCTGCAGTGGGTCTGAATCAGATGCATTTTAATAGTGACTTAATGAGATCTGTTTTACGGCTAGCATGATTGGCCGGGCAAAAACCAATTATTATTTTAGGTTAATCAGCTTTTCAGTAGATTCTGTGACCACATGTAGACACAGGAGGCTAGTGTGACTGATCAAACTGGAACCCTATTTAAATTATAGACTGATTCCCTTCTTCCTTGGCTTCTCTAGGTCTTTCCTTTCAAAGGCAGCCTTGGGCCCTTAGCCCCTCAGGCATGCTGCCAGGCTGAAGTAAGGCATTGTTACCAAGCTCTGAGAACTCTGGGAATCTCTGCATTTTATGCTCCAAGAAATCCAGCAACATTTTCCCAAGCTTATGTATCATTCAGAGAGAAAACAAAGCGGAATGGACTACAATTCAAGTTTGTGAAAAAAGGTCATTCAAAATAGCCAAACCTTTCTCGGATGGGAAATCATAGGCCGTGTTTGCATGAAGCAAGAGGAAGAAACGTAGATATTCTGGAATAAATAGGTTACTGAGGAAATCATTGAACACATACACACACACACACACACACACACACACACACAACCTTCAACTTACTGGATTTGGAGGGTTGGCATTAGCAGAATTTACTCCTTTGCTCTACAGAAAGGCAGAGCTGTATACGTTCCAGATTTGAGGTTTTCCCCTATTACTAAGAGCAGCCATTTAGGCAACTTTGACAAGTGGTAAACATTAAATGCTATTAGTTTTATTTCAGATGCTTTTTCAAAGATCATTTGTAACTAAAAATTTTAAAGACAGCTTGATATTAAAGTGCAGTACTTATGACAGAACATGTTTTGCTTGACCAGGACAAAGCAATTAAAGTAACGAGAGATGTTCTATAAAACTGACTAGAAACTCATTTTCTGAATTTTAGTGTTTAATTTCACCTTGAATTAAAAGCATTATTTTTGTCCTGGGGAAGTTTGATCAAGACCCACATACTGAATTATAAACATGAACAGTGAGCAACTGTAAATCATGTACGATCTCTAGTGGATTACACTTGCCGGCATATGGAAGTCACTTTTTTTTCATAGCACATATTCTGACATGGAGGTGGCTGACAGAAAAAGAGGCTTTTAGAGATCATGCGTGAACTTCAGGGATTTGGTCCTCATCTTTCAAGCCAAAAAAACCCGTTTTCTTAGTTTCAATAGACTGAAGAGTCCTTCATATGTTAGCCTTTCTTTTCCTCTGGGTTTTCAATTACTTATGGCTAATGTTCCAAATTCCAGTGTGATTAGTGTTCTACTGAGCTGCATTTTAATTTTCTCCATTAAAGTAAATGGACAAAAATTTAAAACATTATTAGATGCTTTTCACAAAGTGGTGGGAACTGGATAGAAAATAAATGAGAAACTTAAGATCTAAAGTAATGGGAAAACACTTCCATAAGAGATCATTCTATCTAAATTCAGTATACAAGGTAAATATCTGAATTGGACTATAATTTATTACAAATCCATTAACAGTTTATAAATTTCCTTTTAAGATATACTGAGATATAAATCACACCATAAAATTCACCTTTCAAAGTACATAATTCAGTATTTAAAACATTGACTAAGTTGTACAATCATTACGAAAATCTAAGTTTAGAACATTTCATCAACCTAAAAGGAAACCTTGTACACAGTAGTCACTTGAATATTACCTTTCAAAATATCTTACAAGGACTGTCTAGCTATGTACTTTCTCAATGTAGGTCACTCAAATAAATAGCTGAGTCAATTGATTTAGTAATTTATTAAAAATAATCTGACCAGTTTAGAGAAAATACTAATACTAGCTAACATCACCTGTGAACTTTGGCCAAATGTTTAATGAATAAGCAAAATGGGGGGGGGGAGGCTTACATAACTATATTTGAAAAAGCCTGAAAGAATTCTTGAGAAAGTGGTAGTGGAAGTCTCTTCTTGCATTTATCAACAAGAAGAAGAAAGCATCAGTTGCAAAATACTAAATAAAGTTTAAATGTTCTTAGCTCCACCTGAACTTAGAGTTCGTGTGTTTATCTGACCAAAGAACTGAGAAAAAAAAAATCGGTGTTATTTTCTGTATAGGCATGGTATCCAGAACAGAACAGAAGGCAGCCACTGTTTGGATTTAATGGTGTCCCCCAAAATTCATACGCTAATGCCCTCATCCCCGATATGACTGCGTTTGGAGATAGGGCCTTTACAGAGATATTAAGGTTAAATGAGGTCCTAAGAGTGGGGTGGCAATCCCGTATAACCGGATTGATCATAAGAAGGGACAGCACGGATGCACCTACACAGAGAAGGGCACGTGAGGATGCAACAAGGCGGCTGCCATCTGGGGTTCAAAGAGGGGCCTCAGGAGAAACCAAACCTGCTACCACCCTAATCTTGGATCTCCAGCCTCCAGAATGGTGAGAAGTTTCTCTTGTTTAACCACCAGTTTGTGATTTTTTTCATATAGCAGCCCTAGAAAACAAATACAGCTATACAAACCAAAGTATAAAGTTTTTGAATATGTTGTCTTGAAATGGACACACTGTGGTTCTTAGTCTTACAGAAGCTCTAAACCTAGAAGAGTGGCAGCTGCTTAAGGACACGCAAGGTAGGGGCGCCTGGGTGGCTTAGTCGTTAAGCGTCTGCCTTTGACTCGAGGCGTGATCCCGGAGTCCTGGGATCCAGCTCCGCATCGGGCTCCTCTGCTGGGAGCCTGCTTCTTCCTCTCCCTCTCCCCCTGCCTGTGTCCCCTCTCTCGCTGGCTGTCTCTCTCTCTGTCAAATAAATAAATAAAATCTTTCTAAAAATTTAAAGAAAGGACATGCAAGCTATGTCAAATAATATTTAATGGAATTTTTTTTACCAGATCACGCATCAGAGAATAGTTACCAAGGATAAATGGGAACCTACTACAAAAAAAAAAATGAACTTGCCAGGTACAGGAACTATTGAGAGTTATTTTCCTCAAATCATAATTATTATTTATTTAACAGATGTTTGTTGAAAGCCTACTATGTGTTTATGTACAATGTTAGTTGCTAGAGATGTGGAAATGAATACAGCCAAGCCAGGAACTAACATCACGGAACAGCTAGTATAGTGAGGGAAGGAGAAGATAAGCAAATGAGCACATAAACACCTATTAATATTTGTGTTGAGGCCATATAAAGTAAGTGAGGGTACTAAGAAGAATATGATGTCAATGTAGGGCTCGATGAATTCCTCTTTGGGAGAATTTCAGGTGAAAGATGAATATAATTTAGCCTTGGGGGAAATGGAAGGAAACGTTTTCCAGAAGCAGTAAAGGTGCCGGAGTGATACAGAGTTTGAGCATGCTCTAAAGGTGCATTTGAACATGGTTATAGCCCCAAGGAGTGTGAGAAATGACTACGTATATACTCTCAAGTGGTAGAATACATGTGGGCGAGGGAATCTCTCGGCTAGTACAAAGCAGCATGAGTTGGTACCACTGGGGGGTTATGACTAATTAGATGTAAAATCCAGGGGGGTAGCTCTTGGGTAGTCTCCTACAGCTTGCCACTGGAGGTATGAACATTTCAAAAAGACATGTCAAAGCCAGCTTAAGGAGATGCTGGCTAAATATAGGATTTAGAAATAGATAATGTTAATAATCGATTATAACCTATGGAATCCACGAGTCTACACTAATATAAAAAATATAAATGAATACAGAAATGGAGACCAAAAAAGAATCTCTTTCTTAGAGTACAATGTCAACAATTAGAAAATGTAGAAGAAATAATGGGATTACAGAATCAACACCTGGCAACAATTATAGTAATAATTCAGGCATAAAACGACAAATGTTGAAATTATTGGGTAAAAGTTGAAGAGTAGGATTTTATATAGTCTGAAAGTACCCATAAAATGCTTAAAAGTTACTCTATGGTGGAAAAACCTGGCAGGCAACATCTTAATCATTTGACTCATCAAGTGATAAAAGGTAACACAACAAGTAATAAGACAAATAGATATTTGCCCCTTCTTTGCAATAAGAAGAAATACAGTTTATGACAGATCCTGGCCAAAATGCATAACATAGATCTAAGGATCACGAAACATTGAGTAAATGCAACTTGAAGGGCATATTACAAAATGAGTAGCCTATACTCTTTACAAAAACCAAGGTGATTGTATTCGAGGAAAGATTGAGCAATAAGCTCTTCTAGGTTAAAAGAAACTAAAAAGACCTAACTCAGTGCAACTCATGACCTTGCCTTTTGCCATAAAGGATATCACTGGGACAGACGATAAAAGTTGAACGAGATCTCTGGGCATCTGATCCACAAGAGTTCATTGTGCCAGCCTTAAAACTTTTCTGGCAGTTTCCTATTTTTCAGGAGAAAAAGTAAAAGAAACCATAACAGTGTGCTTCTGGCTGAGCCACCAGAAGATAGTTCTGAGACAAATATTAGAACTGTGCTGTAGTAATTTTTAAAGAGCCAATAGCAACAGAACATGAGAAGAGAAGGTTTCACAGTTTGTAAGCCAATGGCTTACAGAGCTTTGTAAGCCAAGATAAAGCATTTTAAATTTATTCTAAGGTCACTAAGGAACCATTGCAAGGTTGTAAACTAGGGTATAATAAAGACTACTTTGAGTACAATACAAAGAATATAGTATGGGGAAGTTGAGAGAATGCAATCAAGGAGCCCATATAGGAGGCTTTGAAGTTGTCCAGGTGAGAGGTGATTTGGGCCCTAAGGTAAAGTCAGTGCAGACTAAGATTTGGAAGGTAGACCATACAGGACCTCACAATAGATGGAGGGAGAAAAAGATATCAAAACAATTCCTGGCTTGAGGTTCCAGGTAGGGGGTAATGTCATTTTATGAGGGGGGTGTGGTATCAGGGAAATTAACATTGTTGAGCAGGCTTACTCGATGCATCATGCAAGCAGCTCGCAGAGGGTTTTGGGTTTTAATTTAGCATAATGACTTATCTCAATTGGGAAATAATAGTTGAGTACATCCCATAGAGCACGAGAGTCCCTAAGCAAAATCCTCTGCAAGCACTGAAGGCTGCCACCAGCTAGTTAAAGATCCCTGACTTGGCTTCTCTGGGTCATAGTAGGTGAACTGCTACCATATTTGATTTATCTGAGGAATTCTAGAACTAGACAAAATATACACAATAACTGCTTTTAGACATTAGGCCAAAGGCAGCAAAGAATACAGTATTTGAGAGAGGGAAACGGGAAGCACGATCTTCGTTCACCCAGGCTCCCCAGCTGATGACTATTTCCCAGCCACGGCACATGGACGCTGAGCCTAAGCAAATCAAGACACTCCCGCTAGAGAGAAGTGGCTGCACAAGGGTGGGGCCTAGGAGTCTGTGTGTGTGTATGTGGGATGGGGTGGGTTCCTCACAGATCACTGGCTGAGGCCTGAGTGGCATATGCACAGGGCAAGACTTACTTAGGCAGAGAAGAGTTCAGTTGCTCTTGGGTTGAGAGTGGAACAGAGACATTAAAAGTCACACAATGCCAGGATACAGCGTTCTGGCCTTTCAGAATGGAAGTATCTCTAACACCACACACATTCAGCTGAGATGTCAGAAAGTACAGGATTTAGGATTAAGGAACATACTCTAGAGCAAAGCCTTTTCTACAGTCATCCTACATGCTTAACAATAAACAGGTGGGAGGTGATTACAACAAATTCACTTCCAGTCAGCAAGGAAAAAAAAAACAGTAAAGGAAGATAACATAATTTAGATTTGAACGTATTATTTACATTGTCCAGAATATACGAAAAATTACAGGAGTGGCTCAGTTGGTTAAGCGTCTTCACCTGGCACGAGTCATGCTCTCAGGGTACTGGATCAAGCCCTACCCTGCGTCAGGCTCCCTTGCTCAATGCAGAGCCTGGCTCTCCCTCTCCCTTTGCCTGTCCCCCCTGCTTGTGCTCGTGCACACGCTCTCTCTCTTGCTGTCCTTCTCTCAAATAAATAAAATATTTAAAAAATTACAAGATGTGAAAAAGTAGAAAAATGTGACCAATAACCAGGGCAAAAGCAATAGATGTAATCACCAAGATGATACAGATGTTGGAATTTACAAAGATTTTACAGTAACTCTTATAAATATATCCAAGACCATAATAGAGAACATGATCTTAACGCATGACGAGTGCCGGGATGCTTAGCAGAAAAACAGAGACAACTCAAACTTCTAGATATAGATTCTAAAACTGAAAAGTTCAATATAAGAAACATTAAAAAGATCATTGAGTTTTAAAAGTACATTAGTGATGGCAGTCAGTAGCCTGAAGACAAAGCCATTGAATTTGTCAGATCTGAAGAAAAGCAATAGCAAAGAAATCCTTGATGAACTGTACACAAAATATTAAGCAGGAGAACATGTGTCATTGCAGACTGAGAACAAAAATATAAATGATGGCTCATTCATCATCAGTAATAAGGGTTATCAGAAGAAAAGGAAAGGATGTAGTTAAATACTAAAAGTAAAAAGTATTAATCCATAATTGTACACATGGCAAAAAAACACTACTCAAAAATGTTTGAGACTAAAGACATTCCGATAAGAAACAACTGAAAATTTACTATCAATACACCTGCACTATAAAGAACTTAAATAAGTCCTTCAAACTGATACTAGATGGAAAGAAGACTTTTTAACAAACAGAAAGGTACAATAGATGCCCTGGGAAACTCAAAATAATCAGGGATCAGTTCTTCCCAAGTTGATCTACAGATTCAACACCCCGCCAAAAAAATACCCAGAGTATTGATAGAAATTGACAAGTTGGTTCTAAAAATTGATAAGAGAAAGAAATGCATCTAAAATAACCAAAGTATCTTGAAAAAGAATGGAGTCGGAAGACTTATACCACTTCAAGACTTAATAGCAAGTTGCAGTAATGAAGACAACATTGTAATGGTATACAGAGAGATGGAGGAACTCACTGAAACAGAATAGAGTTCACAGAACTAGAACCAGCCATGTATATTCAAGTATTTTTATAAGTGAACAAGGTAGGGGGCGCCTGGATGGCACAGCAGTTGAGTGTCTGCCTTCGGCTCAGGGCGTGATCCCGGCGTTATGGGATCGAGCCCCACATCAGGCTCCTCTGCTATGAGCCTGCTTCTTCCTCTCCCACTCCCCCTGCTTGTGTTCCCTCTCCCGCTGGCTGTCTCTATCTCTGTCGAATAAATAAATAAAATCTTTTTAAAAAAATAAAGTGAACAAGGTAATTCAATGGGGAAAGGGCAGGCTTTTCCATAAATAGTGCTGGATCCACTGGGTATCTGTACAGAAAAAAAAAAAACAATACATACAAACCAATACATACACACACACACACACACACACACACACACACACACAGAAACCACTATATACATATACAAGAAATAGTTCAAAATGTACTGCAGGCCACAATCCATATGTTTGTTAACAATGGAGAGGGGGTACACAGCCAATAAACTGGTTGTTTACGCCCAGGATGTTCACCAATCAGACCAAAGTATTGAATGGTCTGGCCTGTGATTTTTTTTTTTTTTAGACCTAAGAAAATGTAAATGAAAGTGTCTGACGAAAAGCTCTCATAAAGGTAAAATGTGATATTCTGTAGATTATCTCCTTCCTTTTTAGTCACAATGTGTACTCGCTTCTAATTCCACATGGAGCCGTCACTGCTTTGCCCGCTGCCAGTCAAGCTAGTTGTGATCATTAAAACCACAAGAAAAGATGGAGGGCTCTTGCAGTCCAGGTGGAGGAGACAGAAATTTCAGAAAGAAGGCCACCGAATAACAATGGTTTCTCCAGTAAGATTTTAAACAATGCTCCAGCCTTCTACTAAAGATCCCCTTGGACACTACTGGCTTCTCAAAGGAACAGGAATAGAAATAAAAGTATATGTAAATCTTCATGGATATTTTTCTACTCCCTGGGGAAAGCTTAAGTATCATTAGAAGAAAAGAACTGCTATAGCTCCATAGTCTAATAACAAATAATATCTTTCAGAGATTAAATTCTGTTACTTCCACAGTACCACGTCAGGAGTCGGACACTGGTAGCCAAGACTAAAAGCTGCAGAAAGGGTCACATTCCCACTTCACCTGGACTGCAAACTCCAGCCTCGACCGCAATGCCCCTGTGCACCTCTATGATACGGACTCTAACGGGGGGAGCCTGTGGGTATAGTTTACATTTCTTCGTACAACTAGTGTGCTTTCAGTGCCTTAGCTAGGGGTCCCTTTTTCCTGTTCCAAGAATTCCGCAATGTGTCTCTTATATAAAAGTCTCTTTTTGCTACTCACTGGGAGGAAAATGGTTTCTAAACACTGGTCACCGTGCTAAACACTACTTTGTGATGACATCTGGAGTGGAGAGCTTAATGCTGAGGTAGCCTTTGCCTTTGAGGTATTATTGATGCTGTAGGAAACAAAAACGGTCTTGTCACACGATGAACTTCAGACCGGAGATGGCCCTAAAGTTGTCTTGTACCAGCCTGAAATTTTTATTTCAGAAGAGCATCTTGGTTTTGGAAATTTATCTTTTAAAAAGATAGTTAAGTGCAGGGGGCGCCTGGGTGGCACAGCGGTTAAGCGTCTGCCTTCGGCTCAGGGCGTGATCCCGGCGTTATGGGATCGAGCCCCACATCAGGCTCTTCCGCTGTGAGCCTGCTTCTTCCTCTCCCACTCCCCCTGCTTGTGCTCCCTCTCTCGCTGTCTCTATCTCTGTCGAATAAATAAATAAAATCTTAAAAAAAAATAAAGATAGTTAAGTGCAAAACACCAAGTTTTAAAAATAACTCACAGAATGAACTTAGTGTTCAATGTCCACGGGTATGTTTGGGAGTTGTGTTACCTATAATTTACATCCCAGAACAAAGCTGAGTGAATTAGGGGAAAAAAATGAAATTCTGTTATTCTCACCTGGGAAAAATGAGAATATCATTAAAATTGACAATAAGTGCACTGTGCTGTCCTGTGGGAGTTTGAAATTGTTTCCCGACTCTCAGATAACAATTTCTCTGATGATTTAATTTGCATGTTTTAGAGTGGCCTATACACTGAGCCAGGCTTGAGAAATTTTTAAGGAAATAGCTTTCAAGTAGTTCTAGAACTAAACTAGTGATCCAAGGAGTCTCTACACCAAAAATTGATAACTTGGGTCTCATTTGTGAAGTGGGACAGGTCCTCTTTAAACACTATATTAATTTGTTGATTCTGTGCTACTGCATCTAGGTGAAATATCTTTAGGGACCAGCATTTTCTTTTTTGCCTTTAAAGTTACCTAAGATGCCAGAATTTTTATTTTGTATTTGACTCCAGTGTGAAGGATCTCAAAGTAAAAGACGTTTTGTAAGCTAAATCAAAAATAGTACTTTGAGGGCCATTTTCTCCCTAGGAGATTAGAGTTTATTATATATCTGATACCCAGCACAAAGAACCGAGAACTGAATAGGAAGATTCTTTTTCTCATTTTATTCTTCATTCGGAGCTGAGATTTGCAATCCATCTCCAGCATTGTCTCAAGTAGTTCAGGCAAACAAGAATTTTTTACGTGAGGCTTCACATGCTTAGTGAGTAGACAGATCAGCTATCCCTTTTGCTTCTGTCTTTGTCACAAGAAGACAGTTATTGGTTGCAATATACCATACCCATCTCCAGTTAGAGATGGACTCGATTGGCAGCACGGTCAGTGTTTTATGTTCATGTGATTTCACCTGTAACCACACCCATTTCAGGGAACAGTAATAAAGTCAACCAGGTATTTAGCAGATAATTACCAACACACTAAAGCTTGACTGAATTTGCCACATTTCAACTGATTTTATGGACATTATGCACACAAAGGATAATTTCAGGTGAATACTAGATCAACAGTAGGAAGACACAGATTAACTAGAATTTACATCACACAATACTGAAATAACCTGAGTCTGCAACTGGAAGGAGGACGAGATCTAACAGATTAGACTCTAATTTAAGTCACAATTCAAGGGAGCATTAGGATTATGGAAAGGTTTCAAGTATACACCTCTCTTACTTGATACCAGTTATCCGTTCTTAAAAATCATTTTGCCTGAAAACACTAATCAGAAGGTAATTTTCCATCATTTTAAATGGAAAACAATATAATGTATTTTATATAAACCCCAAACTTCTAACCAGCTTCCTTTAAAGTAATTAAAATTGGTAAAACACATAACTGTTATCATGTAGTATGTAAAATGCTTATGACAGGACTTCCTGGGGCACCTGGGTGGCTCAGTCGGTTAAGCACCTGCCTTCGGCTCAGGTCATGATCTCAGGGTCCTGGGATTGAGCCCCGTGTTGGGCTCCCTGCTCAGTGGGGAGTCTGCTTCTCCTTCTCCCTCTGCCTTTCCCCACTGCTTGTGCTCTCTCCCTTCCCCTCTCTCTCTCATAAAAAAAATCTTAAGAACAGGACCTCCTGATCAAACAATATGTTTTTTTTTTGTTTTTTTGTTTTGTTTTTTTTCCCATGTTTTAAATTTTTCTTTATTTTAATGTTTTTTTTATTATATTGTGTTAGTCACCATACAGTACATCCCCAATAGCCGCTGTTTATGTTGTGCCATGGCCTCTCTTTGGACAATTTTTGTGACTCCCATCCCCTTTGTTGACACCTGGTGTAGTTTTAAAGATTTCGATATGGAACTCTGACATGCTACACACTGTCTGCAACATAAGTCAAAAAGTTCTTAGAAATATCGTATTCAGTTCTTGTGACCTAAACATAAATTTCCTATAAAAATTGCAGTCAGAATGTAAAACACTGAATTGAGAAATAAATCCATTCTATGAAGTTTAGGTATTAAAAGCCAAGAAATATTCTATGGAAAACCTTAACAGGAAAGCATTCTGTAAGGAAGGCCTATCGAATAGAAACTGGTTCTGTATGTCTTATACACAAGAGAAAGAGGAAGCCAGACAAGAAAAAGGTCAGCCAAGATCACAATAGAAAATGAATGGAGAAGCAAAAAAGCAGGGTGGTTAAAAATTTTGAAGAACACAATGTAAGAAAACTTTTCTGATTTGTAACAGCATAAACACATACAAAAATATCCTATTTCCCTTGTCCTCTTACACTTCCCTCTATGCCTCCTTTACACGTGCTAAACTTTGGACTGGGGTGACTATTTACCCTCTGTGTTTATAATGCATGATGTTAAGTATAATGAGATAGGATACAGTACATTAATCGTTCCTGACTTACTCTGGCTTAGGTTCAGCTTACTTTCTGGTGACTTACTCTGGTTCAGCTTCAAGTGACCCAAACAGATCAAAATGGCTGAAGCAAATTTATCTGTCTCATATAAATGAAGTCTGGAGGTAACTAGTCATTCTCCCAATTGAAGCCTATGAATTCAAGCTCATGATTCAAGAGGATGCTTCAGCTGTAGCCGTTATGCCCACATTGCAGTCAGCAGGGGGAAGGTGGGGCCAATAAGGGTGTGCTTTCTCCATTTAAGGACAAGTCCAGATAGTTGGTCATAATATTTCTACTCACATTCTGTTGCCAAGACCTTAGCAATGTGCTGCACCTAAGTTCAAAGTGATCTAAGAAATGTAATGTTCATTCCGGACAACTACGTGCCCAAATAAAAATCAGAAGGTTTCTACCACTAAAGAAGGGAGTGAGAAAAGACATTTAGGGACAACTGGTATTTTCTCTGTAGTTTCAGGACAAATTCATGGTCTACCTCAGGGGTCAGTGAACTATAGCCCAGGGGCCAAATTCAACCTTCCATCTGTCTTTGCATGTGAAGTTTTATTCCCACAGCCATGCCTATTCTTTTTCGTGTTGTGTATGACTGTGTTTGGGCTACAATGGCAGAGTCGAACAGCTGTAGCAGAGACCATTATGGCCTGCAAAGCATGAAGTATTTACTCTCCAGCCCTTTACAGAAAAAAGTTTGCTGACCCCTGATAAAAATCAGGTTTCTCAGTCCCAGCTCTCGTATTTCTCCATATCTTGTTTGTGGGCTCTTCCTCCATCCATTCCTTAAACAATGATATTCCCAAGCACTGAACTTCGTTTTATTTACTCTTGCTCTCCATGATCCACCAGGACAATCTCATTTGCCAAGTAAGGAGGATACCTTTGTTTGGAGCTGATGGCATTGTTCTGATGGAAGACAAAGACGTAGTAGAGACCTTCTACTTTAATTTTGTATTCTCCATCCAGGTAAGTGCTGCCTGCCCTGAAACAACTAGAAGGGTATAGAATGGTACAGAGCTGTTCTTAATGCATCTCTGGGTCTAATCAAATCCTACCTCCAGGGATTGATAAAAATGTGTGTGTGTGTGTGTATGTGCGTGCACACGCATACACACACATACACACACACACACACGAGTTTGCCTAACTACTATAGGTAATATTTGAATAATCAGGGAAAACGAGATTTTGAAAGGTTTGAAACAGACGCGTGGTATTTTAACTTGCAAGAGGACAAATGTGATTTCTGCCAAATTTAGCCTAGGAATCTTAACACCATTTATTATCAAGATTCTGGAATGATTTATTGTACTCAGTTTTTGTGACCTAAATGTCACTCATATATGAGTGCATATGAGCACTAAAGTACTGGAAGTGAATAAAACATTTAATTTTGGGCATTAGATTTAATAAATATCTGACTTTGACATTGTCTTAAATTAACGTTATATAATACTCAATACCACCAATAAATATTAATACAAACTGAAACCATGAAACTCCTAGAAGAAAACGTATGAATAAAGCTCCTTGACATGGGTCTTGGTGATAATTTTTTGGATAGGACACCTAAAGCACAAGCAACAAAATAAAACAACTGGAACCACAGCAAATAAAAGAACTTCCGCACAGCAAAAGAAACCATCAACAAGCTGAAAAGACAATCTACAGAATGAGAAAAAATATTTTCAAACCATATATCTGATAAGTAGTTAATATCCAAAAAATATATAACTAATTCATACAACTGAATAGCAAACAAATGACCCAATTAAAAAACGGGCAAAGGACCCAAATAGACATTTCTCCAAAGACAGCATGTAAGTTGCCAACAATACATGAAAAAGTGTTCAACATCACTAATCAGGAAAATGCAGGTTTAAACCAAAGTGAGATATTACCTCATACCTGTTAGAATGGCGATCATCACAAAGACAAGTGATAACAAATGTTAGCATGGATGTGGAGAAAACGGAAGCCTTGTGCACTATGTGTGGGTTGTAAATTGGTACAGCCACTGTGGAGAACAGTATAGAAGATCCTCACAAAATTAAAAGTGGAACTACCACGTGATCCAACAATTCCACTTCTGGGAATATATCCAGCGGAAATAAAAATTCTAACTCAAAAAGATATCTTCATCCCTCGTCGATAGCAGCATTATTTATAATAGCCAAGACATGGAAACCACCTAAGTGTCCATCAATGGATGAATGGATAAAAAAAAGTTGTGGTATATATACATGATGGAATATTATTCTGCCATTAAAAACAAGGAAATGCTACCGTTTGTGACAACACACATGGACTTTGAAAGCGTTATGCTTAGTTAAATAAGTTAAAGACAAATGCTGTATATGTGGAATACATATGTTGAATCAAAACAAAAACTCATCGAAATGAGTTTGTGGAATCAAATACAAAATAAAACAATCTCGTAGAAAAAGATCAGGCTTGTGGTTACCAGAGGCCACAGTCTTAGTTTATTCAGAAGCTTTACATTAATAATATTTTCATTTTCAGTTGGCTTTTGGAACATGCATAATTCAGTAAGCTTTTGAAATATGCATATAATATTTAGATAATATCAATATAATATATTGATTTTTAAGAAATTCAGTATATTGACAACTTTAAATCCTTTGATTAAAAGTTACTTAACCATACTGCAGTGTCAAGCAATACTTATTTTCCTCAATGAAAATTGAGAAAATTCTGTAAGAAAATTATGGTCATGCAAATTCATGAGTAAAATATGGTTAAATGGAAAATAAATATGTAAAAATAGAGCTCTTATTTTGGTATTAAATCAGAATACCAAGATAAAAGTTATATCCTCGGTTAACAGGTTAATCATAGTTGTACTTGAATTTTTTTTTTTTGGAGTTTCAAGTTTTTATTTAAATTCCAGTTAGTTAACAGACAGTGTAATATTAGATTCAGTAGCAGAATTTAGTGATTCATCATTTACATACAGCACCCAGTGCTCATCACAAGTGTACATGATTTTGATGAATTACCAAAATACAAATCCCAGCAACTGTATTTAGTTTTGTAATATTGGCAACTCTCAGTAGCACAGCATATATCATTGGTATTCGTGCTGGAGGCAAACCACACCGACTACATCAAACATGTCCAAAATCATGCAACTACAAAGTTGCTCCAATGACTACCACTGCAACCCAAGTTCTGGTAAAAACAAAGCTTTTTCCTTGACCCAGATTTCTTGAAACTTCAATTTTATTGAACTGGTTACAACTCTAGTTAAACACACTGCACTCCATGAGTTCATGACTCATGAACAGAGAATTAAATGAATAGCTTGAGACATTATGTCCCATTCGTTTTGTGTAATTGCAGAGCTGCGACTTGGCTTTACTGGTCTTTAGGTGCTAATATCTCCTTTTTTAATCAACAAAATGGTGATTCCCGGTGAAATGAACGCACCTAAGGAGTCTACACTGACGATAAGCCTGCAATTAGTGTGTTGACTACTACTGGAGTACAGATAGAGAAACACTAACAACAATTTATCTATCACTTCCTATGGGTCAGGCGCTGCCTCAGACTACCTGCATCATCCCATTGATTCTTCAAGTCTATAATATAGGTCCTACTGGAACCATAATTTTTCACGTTTTACTGATGAGGAGATCAAGGCTCACGGTTCTCACAGGCAGGAAGTGATAAAACTGGAGCTCAAACTTAGGAGAAAGAGCCTTGAGATCAAATAAACCTAACTACCATCTTACGAAAAAAAGTCAGTGATACAGGAAAAAATGTGCTGAATCCAAAGATAACACTGCAAATAGAAACCTATTTTATTTCAATAATGAATTCTGCTGAACGACAAGCAGGGCATACTTTTAAACCTACTACAATGTCCATTTTCCTATATACTTGTATTTTTTGCCAGTTTGCATTTCTCCCAAAACACAGGGCTCATTCATATCTCCACATCTTACTACATGGTGTCCCTTTTGTCTAGAGTACTCTTTCCAAAGTTTCTCCACATGGAAAATTCCTACTCATCTTTCAGGATGCAGTCAGCAATGCCCCAACCTCCAGCCAGTAGTAGAATTGAAAAAAATTGAAGGCAACCTCTTTCTGTCCATTCTTAGAGATATTTGGTACTTTCAAAAATCTTCGCTCCTTAATACTTCCTCACCTTGTACGCTATACTCCATCTTTGCTTGCTTACTCAAACTTACTTGCCACAATTTTTCCCCTCTCCGTCCACATCAATTTTTCCTCTTTACTAGAACATTCCCATCAGCATGCAAAAATTATTCTAAAATAACTTAAGAACTCTTTTGACTCACCAGCTACGGCTTCACTCGTCTGTTCCCTTTGTAACAATACTTGTGAAGAGTGGTCTGTATCTGTTCTTTCTTTATTCTTACTTGTTAAGATTCCCGTGCCCCTTGCTTAGTCTACTCCAGGCCCACCAGTCACCTTGTCCCTCTAGCACTCCAAGAACATTCTCAACACAGAGCCTTTCCATTTGTTTCTTCTAACTAGAGTGCTCTCCCCCACATACAAGCTTTCTCACTTCATTTTCGACTCTACTCAAACTTCACCTTCCTAGTGAGGCATGGACTCAGTGTGATCAGAAAGCCAACACAGCATCTCTCCCTCCCAAGCCCCAAGCATTCTCTAACCTCCTTAACCTGCTTCAATTTTCTAGTAATTACCACCATTTTATTCACTATATGTTTACTTGTTTATGTGGTGGTGGCCCACCAACAGAATTCAAGTTACGTGAAGGTAGGGACTTTTTTTTTTAGTCTACCACCATATCCCCAGTGTCTTCAGCCATCCATGACATGACAGCAGACCCTTAATAAAATACATGTTGAATTAACTGATTAATTTATTGAATAGCTTTTTAAGGCTTATCAAACACAAAGAACATTTTATTCCTTGAAGTAAATAAGTTATTCACCTTGTTTTCCTTCATAGTTCTCTCATACTTGGCAGTAAGAATTTTTATTGAAGAAACAGAAAAATAAAGAAATAGGAGACTTAAAACAATAAGGGACCTTTTGCTCAACTATCACCCACTTCAATACAAATCTTTCTTCCCAGTCCATCCAAATGTAAAAGGAAATTAATATTAAGGATTTCTTATGACCCAGGCATTGAACTGATACCATGCAGGCAAGCTAAGACATGAAACGACCATGCTATTAGTTACAATCCTGCTCTTATTTTTTTTTTTACAAGTGGAGAAGCTGAGTTCAAGATGGGTACAGTAACTTACACAAGGTTACAAAGATGAGAAACGCAGAGCTAGGATTTGAACACACTTCTCTCGGACTCTAGGGAGTGAATGCGTAAGCACGGAGACCAGTTGTTGATTAGCTGTTCAAACTTCACCACTGTCTTCTAAATATTAAAATATCAGGGTAATTTATAGAATCGGGTATAAATGGAGCCTCCTTATGTTGTTATAATTTTATAACCAAAACTTATGTAAGACCAATTTTAAAAACAAAATCTTTGAGGTAAAGTCGTCTAATTACCAATTCATTTTTAAGTTACATATTGCATTTTCATAGCACTTTAGAGGTTATTCTTGGCACTTATTTCTCATAAAAATCTTGTGATACGCATCGAAAAGACCCCCTTTTCACCTGGAAAAATTGGTACTCAATGTGTCAGGATCAGTCCACTACAAATCCAGTGTTCTTTTCATTTATTTTAAGTTGATACATCACCAACCCGGAATAAAGTTGGAGAAGCATTCAGTGTAGTGCTGGAACTGCTCGGCTTGGTATAGCGTGGCAGGGTACCAAAAGCACATATTATACAACGAAAAGAAATCAAATAAAAGCCTAATTTATTATGCATATATTTCAGTTTCCTTGATCCAACAACCTCAACATCATGACTCATTAGAAGTATTTGGTAAAAAACAAAATGGGGGAAAAAAGGGAAAAACAGCTACAGAACAGATAATAAAACAGAGTAGAGGGTTAATCATCTATTCTATGCAATAGCAGAGAAGGAAAGCAAAGTTGGCATCTGTCAGACTCACTGAATGCATTCTAATGGCAGCTAGAAACGAAGAAATTAAATGCTTTGATTTGTTAATCTAGCTAAAGGTTAAGAATTTCCTCATGATTTATACCTAATCACTGAGAAATTTACATCTGAATCATGTATAACTACAGTTTCTGATTCCTTCTCAGAAAAGCACTACAAGTTAGATTCAAATCTAGGTTACATTGGCCCTTGCCTCAATTGCAGGCAATAAAGGCCTTTCTGAAATCCTGGCATTTTCTATGAAGTACCTTTGTGTCACATTTTAAGCTATACATGTACTCATTCTTCCCAGACGACTATTAATTAACTATAGTTGGAAGCACGCCGTGCCAGCATCTATACTTCCGTTCTTTTGAAGTGCTGTAAAGATTCTTGAGAACAGTAGGCACCGTTTCCAAACCTAATTTTAGTGAGATCATATACTTTAATAAAAAGATCAAGCAGATCATTCAACTAGATGAGGTACAGATGAGAGTGTAGTTGACATTTAATGGAACTATAGATTGCGAATTTTGCACACTGCAGTTTTAAAACCCAGAGCAATTGAGAGAGAGAGGGAACAAACGTAATTCATAAACTTGGAAACAACTGAGGTAGTTGGTCAAATGCTTAATAATTAACACTTTTAAGAGATGAAAGAGTGATTTAGGCTCCTTCAATACTTAACATTAGCTTAAAAACATACATGATAACAACTTGAACTGTCCTTCGTTCATCTATTCATTCAAGCACTTAATGAACATTACTTACACACAAGACATTTCGATACGTGGCCAAATAATACGCTGCAAATAGAACTTGAAGATGCACAGTTAATACCATCAAAATTCAAGTCTATCTCCTGCAAGATTTAAATATTAATACTGAAGGTAAGCTGGCCTACCTCATTCTATTCCATGAGGGAAGAGGTAAAGGAAAGCTGTGGGAAGAGAGGCTGCCATTTACTGTGGGAAGGATATGGCAAGTGAAATTGGTCCAACCCTAGGTTCCAATCCTAGCTTGGTTGCCTTCACCTGAAAAGAGACATCATATTTGACCCATCAAAATTAACTTTGTAATGAAGAATGGAAGTGAGAAAAGTAGAAGGAGAGCACTCTGTAAGTCATTGTATAAATCTCTATTAGTAATGCTTCTGATAGTAGTGCGTTAAAAATCCCAATAAATGATATATGTTACTATTTTGATATCAAGCAAAATTTTTTAAAAAGGAAAATGAAGTAGGTCTTCTTCCATGATCCCTCTTTAATAAGTCATTTCATCATCCAGTGTCTAATAGCCTGGGGTGCTATGGAGCCAACGTTATGGCATATGGTTTTCTACCAGGTCCAGACCCTTTATATTCTTATATCTAAAATAGATAATAACTACCTTGCCCATTTTGTGGGGTTAAGTGAATGTTAAGTACAAGTGATATGTAAAATGTGATGTGAAATATAAAACTGATTTTTTAAATTATAATTATTAATGATAGAGTAACAGAACTCAACAAGTTTAGGTCCATGGATCTCCGTTTTGATTTTGAGAGGCAACAAAATGTCATTTTATTACAAACTCAAGCTGGAGTGCCTGGATTCAAATCTCACTTCCACTGCTTATTTTCTCTGCTTCAATTTTCTCATCTGTATGTAATAGGGATAAAAATAAACCCCTACCAATTAAGGTTATCATAAAGATTGAGTTAGGGTTTGCAAAGTGCTCAGAACACTGCCAGATAATAGTAAGTACTACAGAACTTTTTGCTACTATAATTTTATAAATGTTCAAAATCATTGATTTGATCTACATCTATGATATACATATTCTTATTTAATATGATCAAAGAGAAAGTATTCTACGTGCCAAGAGTAATGATGACTCTTGGAGTTACTGTCTTCAGTGATGTATGTAAAAAGCCACTGGTACCAACTAGCTGCAAAAATCACTATTTCCATAGCTCCAGCTACAGGCCTGGAGAAACTGGCAGCATTGCTGAAGTCTTAATGCTTAGACAGTACAATAAGGCTCACTTGTGGAATATATGCCACTGATCACACCTTGTATGTTCTCGCACAAGGTATTCTCTGGTGCCAACGTTTGCGGTTTAATGAGTGGCCATTTGCTTCTATCCTAAAGTACTTGGTCAGGTTTGAGGAAGCGAATTAGTTGCCCTCCATAGATTTTGAAAATGTTTGCAGAGCATGTGCCCCTTGACATAGACAGTATTTATAAAACCCTAAAGTAAAACTGTACTACGCCTATAAGCCTAAAATGTGTTCCTTTCTTGTAATGTCTTGAGTGAAATCTAGGATTTGGTCTATACTGTGATTTAAAAATAAAATGCCTTGGATGGCTCTAAAATACAGTTAATACACAGAACAACTACACTCATTTCTTTAGTTCCAAAGTTTAAGAATTCACATAGATCACGGTAGAGAATAGTGCTACTTCCAATTAACTAAGGAAAACTCCAAACTCCAGAATTAAGATCCCGACCCTCTACAATAGAAAACATGTTGTTTTTAGGGCAAACAGAAAAATCTAAAGTCAGCCTGGAATAGAAAAAAAATTTGCTCCGGTGATGAAAATACGATGACACTGAGGAAGCCACTTGCGTGTGCTCACCCATCTAATCCTCTATTTAATTGAATTTCAGCAATCCTAAAAAATTTTACAAGCCAAATTTTACAAGTTCAGCATTTGTTTACATTGAGAAACATTACTTGAGGACAAACCAGGACTTCACTTTGAGACAAGCTGCAAATTCTTTTACCAACGTACCTCCTGTGTTGTTTTTTGGTGAGCTGATTCTTTACCTGGAGAATGGGAATAAAAGTGTAACTTGACTATGCAAAATCCTGATATAGCTTATCAATAAAAAGGAGACATGAGAGTCCAGAATGGGCACCATCCGTGACGGCTCTCAGATGGGACCCAAGAAAACCTGTCCCTCCTTTTTCCAAGTTCTACAAAAATTTTAGATATCCTAAAATCATAGGTAGTAAGGTTACAGTCATAAACTTATTTCTCCATAAACTTGCTGCTCTTGCTTCTGGTCCAGAAACCATTTTATGGAAAACATTTTACAACAGTGGTGACATTTGCTATGACTTCATGCATTGTGTGTCGACTAAACTAATTTGACTTTCATACCAAGTTGACAGGCAGACTCCTGATTCTCATATGAAACATTTATAGACACACACATAAATTTGCATTTGAAATCCAAATCAAGAATATTGAGGTCCTGACATAGCCCAGAAAAAAATTCCACCGATAAAACCAGCACAGGAGACTAGTACATAATTTCAGGACAAGAGAAAAGGTAGGAAGAGATTCCCAGTTATGTTCCATTGAGCACACATTCTATCGACTAGGAAACCTTGCGCGTAAAGTAGGCAACTCCTGGTTTCTAATATCAGAATTGCTTTCTGAGGAGGCAGAAGGCTTTTCTCCTAGCCTCCATCAGGACCATTAACATTCCTGATGTTTTATGCTTCTGGAATGCAGTGAAGTAGGGAGCAAAATATGTATGACATGTCTTATAGCATTCTCAAGTTAAAAGTTTGTCATGCAAATGTGTTAACACTGGGCAAATGCTGGAAGCGGAGCAATTGTCTTTCACGGCTTCTTCAAAATAAACATTATAGACTGTTTCCAAGTACCCAGATATTAATATCCCTTTGTATAATCAGATAGCTGGGCCCTAGAAGTTAATATCCCTTCGTAGAATCAGATAATCAGGCCTAGAGGAAAATCAGATACCTCCCCTTCCGTCTAGCGGTACCACACTATTAAAGTACAGCAGACTTCAAAAATAATGGTAAGTGGCTAAGTACATCAAGCAAAACCCAATGTAATACCAAACAGAAAGAACACTAAGCGCGCCCAAGTAGAACCTGAGGGTAATCAAGGAGAAATAATCTACATTGTTTAATGGAAAATCAGATGTGAATGAAACTCGTTATTTCAAAGTAAATAAAACTCATTACTTTGAAGTTAATGAAACATAACAATATGGAGACTTTGAAAAGATTTCATGGTCAAGGGGTAAAGAAAACACAGGTATGCTTGAGAAATAATGTAATTAATAAGGAAATTTTGGAAATTACCTGCTCTGTACAGTCACTTAAAATGAAAAGAAACTTAGATAAGCAAATGATAAAATGAAATAAAACCATAAGAGACTAAAGTGGAAAGATCATTTATGTCCATGTCCAGAGCATCAAAAGAAAATGGATATCAGAATTTTATAAATAAGCCAAATAGAAATACTGGAGTAAGAATTTGCACCCAAAGCCAAAAAGAGCAAAAATTACACTCTAGAGTGTCATATCAGTGATTTAACATTCACATCTGAGAAACTAACATCATTAATGAAGTATATAATTCCAAAATACTGTATGTGTTTTTTTTTATTTTTTAAAAATATTTTATTTATTTATTTGACAGAGAGACAGCCAGCGAGAGAGGGAACACAGCAGGAGAGTGAGAGAGGAAGAAGCAGGCCCCCAGCCGAGGAGCCCGATGTGGGACTCGATCTCGGAATGCCGGGATCACACCCTGAGCTGAAGGCAGATGCTTAATGACTGCGCTACCCAGGCGCCCCTGTGTGTGTGTTTTAAGTAATCTCTACACCCGCTGGGGGGCTTGAACTCACAACCTTGCAATCAAGAGTCACATGCTCTACCAACTGAGCTAGCCAGGTGCCCCCAAAATACTGTTAATAAGAGTTTAAATAGTATAGCATTTTGGAAGGCAATATGGCAATACTGGAAGGGAAATGAAGGCCTTGAAATGTGTATGACTGTTAACAGTTCCCATTTTACCTTCATAAAAAATGTGATCAAATTTGTTTAAGGAAATATTATTTATACATTATCATGCTATTTAGAATATTTATAACCTTATTTACAGTTTCAATGTCTAAAATTAAATGAATGCTTAAGTATATTGTGATAGGGCCATATGATGGGATGCCATGCAAGTCAATGATCTGGAGAAGCTTGTGCATTTCCAATCAATTCTTCCATAAATCCTCAATTCCAGTGAACGGAATTCAATGAAACAAAAAAATGAGAACACATCTATGCTAAAACTGGAAAGGTACCTCAAAGAACATCTGTCAAATAAAATGTATATTTGACCATATTGGAAAAAAATATTCCTGCTCAACAGTCTGCTATATTACTTCAGACAAGAAGAGGAAGAAATTTTGAAGAATTGGTGGCCACAAAAGCTGTTGGCTGGGGACCACCGTATTTTGGAACCTATTCACCACCCGTTAGAGATCAGCTTAAAAAGTGTCTACATGGTCTCACGGAGCCATTTCTGATTTTTAATTAACTCCCCCGCTCTGAGTCTTAAGGGAGCAGGTAGATAGGGAAAAAATGGAAAATGACATGTGGGAGTCAGTTTTACAGCTGTGACCTAAAGGCATGAGTTTTAAGACATAAGTGTGTGCTTTTTATGTCACAAAGCCATAAGCTGAGAGGCACTGTTTTAGCCTAACTTCTCATCCATAAGATTAGCTCTCACAGAAAAGGAAGAGGGGCACCTTGTGGCTCGGTCAGTTAAGTGTCTGACTCTTGGTTTGGGCTCAGGTCATGATCACAGGGTCATGAGATTGAGCCCAGCGTCTGCGTCTACACTCAGTGCGGAGTCTGCTTAGGATTCTCTCCCTCCCCTTCTGCCCCTCCCCCCACTCACACATTCCCTAAAATAAAATCTTTTTAAACAAGGAAGAAACACTGAATAATAAAAGGACGGGACAGGCCTTAAACACTGTAGATAGACCTGATCCCTGGTACGCAGTTTCATTTTACATATTTTTTAGTTTTTAGAATAGTTTTGCATTTATTGAGAAGTTGCCAAGCTAGTACAAGTTCCTATATATTTCATTTCCCCTACTGTTAACTACAGACATTACCGTAGTACATTTGTCACAACTGATGAACCAATATTAATACATTATCACCAAGTCCACATTTTATTAGGATTTCCTTAGTTTTTATTTAATGTCTTTTTCCTGTTCCAGGACACCATATTACATTTAGTCACCAGGTCCCCTTGGACTCCTCTTGGTTATGACAGCCTTTCAGGCTTGGATCTTGATGACCTGGATGGACAATTTTGAAAAACACTATTCAAGTATTTTGTAGAATGTCCTTCAGTGGGCATTTATCTTATGTTTCTCTTACAATTAAACTGAAGTTATGGGTTGTTTTTTTTTTTTTTGGAAGATCACAGAGATAAGGTACACATCATAGCAAAGGTACATACAGACAATACAGAAAATATAACCTACCACTGTTCATGTTGGCTTCGAGCACTTGGCTGAGGTAGCATCTGTCAGGTTTCCCCACTGTAGAGTTACTCGCTGCCCTCCCTTCCAAGACTGTATCCTTTGGAAAGAAATCACTATGCACAGACCACAGTTAGGGGTGGGAAGTTAAGCAGTGAGTAGCTACATAAATGGATATACGTCTGCACAGATTTGTTCATTCCCCCCATTTGGTCATTCATTTGTTAGTATGGATTCATGGATATCTAGAATTTGGGTTATAGTCCAATTCTACTTTATTTTTACTGAAATTGTTCTGGCTTTAGGACATTAGGAGGTCTTAATTCATTCTTGTGCCCCTTGGACGTACACCTGTGATAGGAGTCGTTTTTGATCTCTTTAATTTCAGACATTACAAGGTGCTCAAGGCCCATGTTTCATCTCCCTTACCCCAGCCCTGGAACCAACCATTTTTCAAAGAACTATGGGAAACTTTTTAGTTATACTTTTGCCAATAGTCCTGGCTTTGTATGTACACTGTCATGTTATTGGCAAATGTCAATTTCTCCCTTTCTACTTATTTGTACTTATTTTAGAACTTTTGTCTAATCACATTAGCTAGTTCTTCCAGAAATATACACACATATATGCACATGCACATACATGTGTGTGAAAGTGTTCAGGAAAAAAAAGCCTGAGACTAGAACATCCAGAAACAAACCTTGTCTGTGTTAAAATAACTGGGAAAGAGATAGGTTATTTACTCATAGTGTTGGGAAGACTGGATAACTATGGTGAAGTTAGGTGTGGTATCTACTTCATAATTTTAATCAGAATAAATCTCATATGCAAAATAGAAATCAGGATAATATTAGAAAAAAAGTACAATTATCTTAAAACAAGTTCTACACTTTGGCTATTATGAATGTGCAAGTTTTTGTGTGGACATATGTTTTTAATTGTACTGTGTATGTACCCAGGAGTAGAATTGCTTGGTCATAATGTTAACTCTACGTCTAGCTTTTTATAGAAGTGTTAAACTGTATTCTAAAGTTCTTACACTATTTTACATTCCCATCAGCAAGGTATAAAGGTTCCAATTCTCCACATACTCACCAACACTTGTTATTGTCAGCTTTTTATTATAATAGCCATTATAGTACATACGAAATGGTACCCATTGTGGTTTTGAGCTGCTTTTCCCCAATAGCTAATGATGTTGAGTGTCTTTTCATAGCCTAATTAGCCATCTGCCTAGCTCTTTGGGACGCTCATCTCCTCAAATGAATTTCATGTGTCATGTAGCCTTAATTTTAAACCAGCACAACTCAAATGAACTCTGAATATTTGATGAAATATATTCTAGTCATTTTAATGACTTGATAGCAGAAAACCTATTTGATACAGAAGACAGAAAAGTGGTACACCAGGGGCGCCTGGGTGGCACAGCGGTTGGGCATCTGCCCTTCAGCTCAGGGCGTGATCCCCCCGTTGTGGGATCGAGCNAGTACACCAGAAAACTGACGGTGATTATCTTTTGAGTAGTACAACTGCAGATGATTTGGATGTTTTTGTGTGTGCCGTGTTCTGTACTGTGAAGTATCTAGTTCTAAATAAATTTTTTAGTCAAAGTAAACCATGAATATAACTTGAAAGATCAAATATTACCTGAAGGGTTATAAAAAAAAAAATCAGTGGTCTACTCTAGGGATGTACCAACATCATTTACTCTCTCCAGAAGTAGCCACTCTGAAATTCTACATGTTTTCAGTGTTATCTCTAAACAGGTTTTATTATTTCCTGAATTTTCAATTATATAGAAAATTCCAACTAGAACGAGGAGGAAATACAGCTATTCCTAGTAGTACTATTCCTTCACATTGAAATCCTTTTTTCAGCCATCTCCCAAAGATAGATGCCCGTGCAATTTTTAGATATATAACTTGTCAGTTTTTAGTATCTGTATAGTTGTCATAATATAATCAGAGATGAGCTATGGGTTATACTATAATTACATTTACATTCCCAGCAACATTTTGTTTTAAAGGAATTAATTACCATGTGTGTATCTATTTATAACAGATCTGATCCTAAAATCTGTCAGAGTTTAATTCCTTCATTATAGTCAAATACCTAAGATAACCTGTCAGTTCCAGTTTTTCCCCTTTCAGTGACACTTCCTGCCCTTAGCTATCTGGTTCCAACCTGGACTGGATCTAATTGGTGCAGAACTGTCATCATAGTGTTTCCCTATAACTTAATCTAAAGAAATCCTTTACTTAATCTCTCCTTTGTTGGATCTCCTATTTTCTGGATACCAAGCCTTCCCCATTAGTAGTCTAAACCCTTATTTTAGTGTAGCCTATCCTTCAGTAACTTCCTGAGAAAGGATATTTGATATTTCTAAACATTCAAGATCTCAAAAATAATATCTATACTCTGCCATTATATTTGATGAACAGTTTGGCTGTGTATGGAATTACCGACTGGAAAAAAGTGTCTCTCTTTTCTTCATTGCCTTTAGAGTCCAGTTTAAAAAAAAAGAAAAGAATTTTGAAGTTGTTCTAATTCCATTCCTTTGTATGTAACCTGACCTATTTTAGGTATTTTAGCTCTAAAAGCTTGTGGGATCCTCTCCTCTCCATCCATAGCATTTTCTCCCCTTAGTTGATATTAGACTTCTAATTGATTTTCTAAGTTTCTTAATTTCTCTTTTTTATCTTTGAATTTATGGAATCTTCCATTTTTTGTTTATCTTTAGGGAAGATTGCTCACCTTTATATCCTAATCCTGTAGTTACCAACTTAATTTGGCTTTAAAGATTTTTCTTGAGGGGCGGCTGAGTGGCTGAGTCAGTGGAATCACCAGCTCTTGGTTTCAGCTCAGGTCATGATCTCATGGGTCATGAGATGGAGACACTGTCGGGCTCTGTGCTCTGCAGAAGTCTGCTGGAAAGATTCTCTCCCTCTGCTCCTCCTCCCACTCACGTGCACATGTTCCCTCTTGCTCTCTCTAAAGTAAATAAATCTTTAAAAATTTTTTGAATAGCTCTTACTCTGAACTTTTTTTAAATAGCATACAGTATTTTTCATCACTAGTTTCATCAGTTTCAAGAGTGTTTCATCACTCTTTCCTTCTAGTTCATATATCATTATTTCCTCTGAGTATCATTTTAATTTTAATCTTGTCTTTTGGGTTAAACGCTTTTCTCAATGTCTACTGACAATTAGCTGGCAGTTTGTATTTAAGGGTGAAATTTTTAAATGTGGATTAGAAGTTCTATGTGTGGGGTGGGGCAGGGGTAGGAGAAGCCAATTGATGGGCTTTGCAGTGTAATAGGATGGAAATCCTACCTTTTGTTAAGGTATTTTCTTTCTTACATCTGCCAGTTTTCACAGAGACTGCTCCAACCTCTTATCTGGAGTACAGAAACCTGGCTGCCAGTGTTCTGATATCCAAGTGGGAACTGGAACTAGGATCTCATGTTAAACTCTGCTATTCTCACTTAATTACTTTATTTTCAATATGACACTTCACCCTAAGCTGTACCTTGTTTCCATAAGTCCAGAATTGCTTTGGGCTCAACCTCCTCAGTCTCTCTAGAGATTAAAACTACTGTCTTCTACCTAAGGCTGGCAGAAGACCTGTCCACCGAGACCCGGCAGGCCAGAAAGGACTGGCACGATATATTCAACATGCTAAATGGGAAAAATATGCAGCCAAGAATACTTTATCCAGCAAGGCTGTCATTCAGAATAGGAGGAGAGACAGAGTTTCCAAGACAAACAAAAACTATAGAAATTTGTGAACACTAAACCAGCCCTGCAAAAAATATTAAAGGAGACCCTTGAGTGGAAAGGGACGAAAAGTAACAAAGACCAGAAAGGAACAGAGACAATCTACAGGAACAGTGACTTTACAGGTAATACAATGGCATATCTTTCAATAATTACTCTTTCATATCTTTCAATAATTCATATCTTTCAATAATTACTCTGAATGTAAATGGACTAAATACTTCAATAAAAAGATGTGGGGGATGATAATGGATTAAAAAAAAAAGACGCATAGATAACTCCTCACAAGAGACTCATTTTAGACCCAAAGACACCTCCAAATTGAAAATGAGGGGGTGGAGAACCATTTATCATGCCAATGGACGTCAAAAGAAAGCTGGAGTAGCCATCCTTATATCAGAAAAACTGGATTTTAAACCAAAGGCTTTAATAAGAGATGGAGAACACTGTATCATAATAAAAGGGTCTATCCAACAAGAAGATCTAACAATTATAAATATTTATGCCCCTAACTTGGAAGCAGCCAAATTATAAACCAAATATATAAACCAATTAATAACAAAATTAAAGAAACTCATTGATAACACAATAATAGTAGGGGACTATAATACCCTACTCACAGCAATGGACACATCCTCTAAGCAGAAGGTCAATAAGGAAACAAGGACTTTGAATGACACACTGGACCAGATGGGCTTAAATATATTCAGAGCATTTCATCCTAAAGCAACAGAATACACATCTGTTTTGAGTGCAGATGGAACATTCTGCAGAACAGATCACATACTGGGTCCCAAATCAGGACTCAATCAGTACAAAAAGACTGAGATCCTACAATGCATATTTTCAGACTACAATGCTATGGAACTTGAAGTAAACCACAAGAAATAACTTGAAAGGACCACAAATACATGGAGATTAAAAATATCCTACTAAAGAACGAATGGGTCAACCAGGAAAGTAAAGAGGAATTAAAAAAAAATACATGGAAGCAAATGAAAACAAGACAGTCCAAAACCTTTGGGATGCAGCAAAGGTGGTTCCAAAGCGGGAAGTATATAGTAATACAGGCCTTCCTCAAGAAGAAAAGTCCCAAATACACAACCTCACCTTACACCTAAAGGAGCTAGAAAAAGAACAGCAAACAAAGCCTAAATCCAGCAGGAGAAGGGAAATAATAAAGATTAGAGCAGAAATCAATGATATAGAAATCAAACAGAACAAATCAACAAAACTAGGAGCTGGTTCTTTGAAAGAATTAGTAAGATCGATAAACCCCTAGCCAGACTTCTCAAAAGGAAAAGAGGAAGGACCCAAATATATAAAATCATGAATGAAAGAGGAGAGATCACAACCAACACTGAAGAAATACAAACAATTGTAAGAGAATATTATGAGCAATAATACGCCAACAAATTAGGCAATCTGGGAGAAATGGACAAATTCCTAGAAACATGAACTACCAAAACTGAAACAGGAAGAAATAGAAAACCTGAACAGACCAATAACCAGCAAAGAAATTGAATCAGTAATCAAAAATCTCCCAACAAACAGGAGTCCAGGGCCAGAGGGCCTCCCAGGGGAATTCCAAACATTTAAAGAATATCTATTCTTCTGAAACTGAAGGAAGGAAAGGAAGGAAAGGAAGGAAAGGAAGGAAAGAACAGAAAGAGAAATGGAAGGAAAACTTCAGACTCGTTCTATGAGGCCAACATTACCTTGATTCCAAAATCAGACAAAGACACCACTAAAAAGGAGAATTAGAGACCAATATCCCTGATGAACATGGATGTAAAAGTTCTCAAGATATTAGCTAATAGGATCCAACAGTACATCAAAGAGATTATTTATTACACACAAGTGGGATTTATTTCTGGTCTGCAAGGTGGTTCAACATCTGAAACATACCTCGACAGAATAAAAGCAGTATACAAAAGACCCACAGAGAATATCATCTTCAATGGGGAAATACAGAGCTTTTCCCCCAGGTCAGGAACACAACAGGGATGTCTACTCTCTACACCGTTGTTCAACATAGTACTAGAAGTCCTAGACTCAGCAATCAGACAACGAGAAGAAATAAAATCTCCAAATCAGCAAAGAAGTCATTCACTCTTCACAGACAATGTGATACTCTACGTAGAAAACCTGAAAGACTCCACTAAAAAATTGCAAGAACTGATACAGGAATTCAGCAAAGTCACAGGACATAAAAATCAATGCACAGAAGTCAGTTGCAATATCATACACTAACAATGAAGCAGCAGAAAGAAGTCAAGGAATCCATCCCATTTACCAATGTACCAACAACCATAAGATACGTGGGAATAAATTTAACCAAAGAGGTAAAAGATCTATACTCTGAAAAGTATAGAACACTTATGAAAGAAATTAAGACACAAAGAAATGGAAAGACATTCTATGCTCATGGATTGCAAAAAAAACCACAAAAAACAAAAAACAAATATTGTTAAAATGTCTAAACTACCCAAAGCAATCTACACATTCAATGCAATCCCTATCAAAGTACCACCAGCATTTTTCACAGAGCTGGAACAAATGATTCTATAATTTGTATGGAACCAGAAATGACCCTGGATAGCCAAGGGAATGTTGTGGGGGGAGCAGCTGGAGGCATCACAATTCCAGACTTCAAGCTGTATTACAAAGTTGTAATAGTCAAGATAGTATGACACTGGCACAAAAACAGACACATTGATCAATGGAACATAACAGAATACCCAGAAATAGACCCTAAACACTATGGTCAACTAATCTTTGACAAAGCAGGAAAGAATATCCAAAGAAAAAAAGACACTCTTCAACAAATGGTGTTGGGAAAACTCAACAGCAACATACCAAAGAATGAAACTGAGCCACTTTCTTATGTGATACACAAAAATAAATTTTAAATGGCTGAAAGACCTAAATGTGAGACAGGAATCCATCAAAATCCTAGAGGAGAACATAGGCAGCAACCTCTGTGACCTCAGCCACAGCAACTTCTTTCTAGGCATGTCTCCAGAGGCAAGGGAAACAAAAGTAAAAATGAGCTATATCAAAATAAAAAGCTTTTGCACAGCAAAGGAAACAGTCAACAAAACTAAAAGGCAACCTATGGAATGGGAGAAGATATTTGCAAATGACAGATAAAGGATTAGTATCCAAAATCTATGAAGAACTGATCCAACTCAACGTTCAAAAAACAAAACAAAAAAAAAATCGAGTCAAGAAATGGGCAGAAGACATGGAACAGACATTTCTCCAAAGACCTGCAAATGGCTGACAGATGCATGAAAAAATCCTCAACGTCAATCATCATCAGGGAAATCCAAATCAAAGCTACAGTGAGATACCACCTCACACCAGTCAGAATGGCTAAAATTAACCACTCAGGAAATAGCAGGTGTTGGCGAGGATGCAGAGAAAGAGGAACTTTCTTATACTGTTTGTGGGAATGCAAACTGTTGCAGCCACTCTGGAAAACAGTATGAAGTTCCTCAAAAAGTTAAAAATAGAACTACCCTATGACCCAGCAATTGCACTACTGGGTAGTTATCCGAAGGATACAAACACAGTGATTTGAAGGGGCACATGGAGCCCAATGTTTGGCTATTGTGGACATTGCTGCTATAAACTATGTAGAGAGACCAGATGTCCATCAACAGATGATTAAAAAAAGACGTACACGCACACACAGGAATATTACTGAGCCATCAAAAAGAATGAAATCTTGCCATTTGCAATGACATGGGTGGAACTAGATGGTATTATGCTAAGCAAAATAAGCCAGACAAACACAAATACTATATAATTTCACTCATATGTGGAATTTAAGAAACAAAACTGATGAACACAGGGGAAGGGAAGGAAAAATAAGACAAAAACAGATAGGGAGGCAAACCATAAGAATCTCAACCACAGGAAACAAACTGAGTGTTCCTAGGGGGAGGGGTGGGTGGGTGAGATTCTATTTTCCCATTAGGGTGCCAGAGAAGTAACAGCCAGGTTTCTACCTCTCTAACGGGGAGGGGAAGGTTGGAACATTTTTGTCTGACCTAAGAAGGTACCTTGTTTATAGTCCCTGCTGCAGATGGGGGTTTTGTCTATCTGCATTATGCTAATTGAGTTACCGCTTCTCCCTCTTGCAAGATTTTTAACATTTTTGGTATCATTTTCTTACCCATATTCTGTATGTTTGCATATTTGTATATTTTTGTTCCTGCAGTCTAATTTTATTGGAGTTTGGTAAGAATTAAAAAGTAGATGTTCAGTCTGCCATATTTGACTCTAGCTCTATTAAATCAGAGATTAGATAAAATTGTAAAAATCACATTTTAAACATTAGTGTTTTGGGGTCTGTTCAATTCTCTTCTTTATAATGACTCAGTTAGAACTTAGTTTGCCTGTATAGATTGTGGCTTCTTTTTGCTCTGCGACAGTAAAAAGCCATGCTAACCATACTTGGGGGTGTAAGTATATCTGATGATCAAACTAAACTTATTATTTTAAAAATTTAGAATATGCCACCATTCGTGGGTGACTGATTTTCAAAAACCCATATATCTTATTTTCCAATATAATTTGTTAATGGGCTTCTTCTGTTCTTCTGAATACATTTTTGACCTGGGAATCCTGATGAAAAAATTGCATCTGAAGGGGGAAAAAAAAAACAAAAACACAAAAACACACACACACAAAACTAAGGTTCTCTATATGTTCAGAATGAAACCCCAAACTGACAGGACCAGAGATGTGAGACAGTTGTCTATCTAATGTCCAATTTCCCCTCATTTGAAAAGGCATCACAAATAAAGGCACTCAATAATCATCCTGTTCTTTTTAGTAAGTTTTTAGTAATTTTATTTGGGGGAAAAAAAAAGTCAGCAAGGGCTGCCTCATGTGACTTGGGGAAGTGAGGCTGAAATGATCACAGGCCATAAGGACAAAGTGATTCAAGTGTCCTTCTCTGGTATAGGTCTGAAAATTTCCAGCATCGTGTGAAACAACCTTCAGTGTTACTAGTGAATGAATCATGAAATAAAGTGGTGAGGACATTATTCCTTGATTACGAATGACAGCATTTGGAGAAATACTGGGGGATATAAAATTTTATGAACATTATATAAAGTTGGACTACTTTATAAAATTGTTCAGATTCATTAAAGAGTACTTGACATAATCAAAGCCATGATAATGGTAGATGCCAAACCAAAACCTTGGTTTCTGACTTAAAGTGTTCTATCCTCTGCCATTGACATACATTATGAACAAACTGTCACCAGACACAAATTAGTCCCAATTCCAAAATCACATTTTATAGTTGTATGGCTTTGGGCATGTCATTAATTTCAGTTCGTTCATTTGTAAAAATGGTAAGAAAAATAACTTCATAGCACTATGAAGATTAAGTAAGATCACACAGGAAGTATCATTTATAGTTACAATATTTTAAGTGCTCAAATATTTATTGTTTTAATCAATAAATGTTAAGACCTAGTATGACCCAGGAACAATGTTGAGGCTGTAATACTGAGCAAGATAGATGTGTGATTCTGTCCACAAAAAAACTTAGAACCCAGTAAGAAAGACGTCCTATTACTACGAGAATAATGATCGGAGGGAATATTAAAATAGTAAATGATGGTATACTATAGGCATGGGTATATTGACCAGTCTAGGTTGGAAGCTATTAGATCTTGAATTAGTGAGGTGACAACAAACATAGAGAAGAGTTAACAGAGAATGAGTTTGGTAGATAAACATGATTTGCTGATGGACTAAAAGTGGGAATGAGGGAGATTGAGGAATCATGGATGACTCCTAGACTTCTGGTTTTAGTAACTCCATAGATTTTTGAGATCCCTATAAGATATCCAAATGAAGACCTGTGAGAAGCCATTTGTATTTGAATCTGAAACCCAGTAAAGAGATAAGGTCAGGGATAACTCTGGGCATCATTAGCATATAGATATTATCTGAAGCAAGGGAGATGCATATGTTCTCTCTATCCTCAAGTGATCTTGAAATATGAAGAGGGCTCAAGATGTAGCCCTGAGGCACTTTAACGATGAGAACAGGAAAATAAAAATCGGCAAAAGAGACAGATAAAGGGTTGATGAGGAACAAACGTGGGGTGTGACACCAGTTTAGCCAAGAGAAGATCACGCTCAGAGGAGGTGGTTCACTGCGTTTAAGGATCCTTAAGTTTTTAATTCTATCATAGTGGGGAAAAAATGTTTACAACTCATGTTTATTTTCTTCTTACCAGTGCAGTTGGCTAGCTCCCTTCCTTAGGGGCTCTGTCTATTTGGCCATTAGTTAAGAAAGCAAAAATAGAGCCTACCAAAGATTTGAGAGTGGTTGAGCATTATGGGAAAAAAGCTTCCATTCCTCCGTAAAAATGGCTTCTTTCACTACATTATTTTAAAACATTTTTTTAAAGTTTTTTTTTTTTAATTTATCTGTGAGTGAAAGAGAGAGATAGAGTGTGAGCATAAGCAGGGGGAGAGGCAGAGGGAGAGGGAGAAGTAGGCTCCCTGCTGAGTGGGGAGCCCAATGTGGGGCTCAATCCCAGGACGCCAAGATGACGAGCCAAAGGCAGACATTAAACTGACTGAGCCACTCAGACACCCTTGCATTTTTAAAATTATGGCAAAAAAGTATTAATGTATCCTAATTTTTAATCCTACATTACACAATTCTTAACCATAAGCACATTATTGTACAACAGATCTTGAGAACTTCACCGCGCTTGACTAAAACTGTCCATTGAACAAGTTCCCCATCCCCCACCCCCCACAGCAAGCACTCTTCTACTTTGCTTCTGTAAGTTTGACTGCTTCGTGTACGTCATATAAGTAGATGCATATGGGGTTCGTACTTTTGTAATTGGCTTATTTCACTTAACCAAATGTCCTGAGGGTCCACCTATGTTGCGGCATGTAACAAGACCCCTTACGGCTGAGTGATATCCTCCCTCGCTTGTACGTCCATTTTCTTCATTCATCCCTGAGTGGATATTTAGGTTGTTTTCACATCTTGGCTATAGTACCGCAATGAACAGAGTGAATAGTACCGCAATGAACAGAGTAGGGCTAATATCTAAGATCCTGGTTTTGATTTTTCTAGATAAAAAGTGGGATTGCTGGATCATAGGATAGTTCTATTTTTAATCTGAAGAACCTCCATACCGTCTTCAACAGTGACACCATTTTGCAATCCCACCAACATGGTTCCAATTTCCCCACATCCTCACCAACACTTTTTTTTTTTAATAGTGTGTGAGATGATAGCTCATGGTTATTTTGATTTCTATCTCCTTGATGATTAGTGATGTTGAACATATTTTCATGTGCTTGTTAGCCATTTATCTTTTGAGAAATATCTGTTCGTCCTTTGCCCATTTTTTTAAATTAGGTCATTTGTTATTGAGTTGTAGGAGTTCTTTATATAGTCTGGATGTTAACCTCTTATCAGATATATGGTTTGCAATATTTTCTCCCATTCTGTAAGCTGCCTTTTCTCCCTCTAGATTTTTTCCTATGCTGTACAGAAGTTTTTTTTAATAATATTTACTATGTTAGTCACCATACGGTACATCCCTAGTTTTTGATGTAAAGTTCCATGATTCATTACTTGCGTATAACACCCAGTGCACCATGCAATACGTGCCATCCTTACTACCCATCACCGGCCTATCCCATTCCCCCACCCCCTTCCCCTCTGAAGCCCTCAGTTTGTTTCCCAGAAGGGGGAATGAACCATGACAGACTATGGACTCTGGTGAACAGAAGTTTTTAAGTTTGATGTAGTCCCATTAGCCTATTTTTGTCTTTGTTACATGTATGTTTGGTGTCCTATCCAAATTTTACTGTACCTTTTTAAACTAATATTTCACTAAATTTGTTTTAACCAAACTGAAAATGAGGATGCCTAAGTGGCCAATTGGTTATGTTCAGTGTACTTTCATCTCTATCAAGCAATTGCAATAAGATTCATTTTAGAGTTTCTATGTAATAGAGAGTTTCAGAAATCCCTGGCCATAAACCCAGGCCTGTCTGGTGTCCTATAGCACACCATATGGCCTGTTTAATTAACGGCCACTTTGTGGTGACATCAATAACAACATGTGTTCTACAGTTCAGTGATTTTAGTGATTGACAGGATTTTACTGAGATCAAGGGATCAAGGACTAATTAAAATTGAGGTTTGAAAAATGAGTATTAGAAATAAGTCAAAATCACTTGCAGATAGGATTGGTCTTTCAGCAAATCTAAGAAACTGAAAAACTACTAAAACTAACAAAAGTGTTTTGAGGTGACTGGCTCTTTAACCAATATACAGAAATTAATAGCTTTTCCATAGATAAGTTAACTAACTTTAAAATTAAAGAAATTTCCAGTTTCCAACAGCCACAAAATGTGAAACGAATAAACTCAGTACAAAATGCATAGTGCTGTAGGGAAAAAAAGCTATAAAACTCAGGTAAGGGACATGAAAGGAGACATGAGTAAATAAAGTTATAGTGCCAAGTCTTACAAATTAAACTATAAATTTTATGCGATAGCACTTGAAATTTAAACAATTTGGGAACTTGACAAAATGAGAGTAAAATTTATGTGGAAAATAAACATTAGAGGTCATTCAGGAAAATTCTGCGAAAGGGGAGGGATTGGGCACATCAGCCCTACTAGATATCACAATTTAGTACAAAGCTGCGTAACTAGCGCTCAGGAACAGACGGATCGTTGTGAGTAAAGACAGTACAGAGAAAGGCTTTCCTCTAAGTTTAAAGTTATTTAAAAATAGAAACAGGTTTTACTTGAATTTAAACCTCTTGGAGGCTCAAGAAAGGCTGCATAAAAAATAAAAATCTAACTTCTTGTTTGGATGATAGCCCAAATCTTAAGGATTGCCTTAATTAATATTAAATAAACTGGCAGTCCCTCCCCAAAGTACTCATAATCCCTCCTCTCCAATAGGACTTTTCTTTGGGCTTACACCTACTTTCACCCCTGTGCCAGGTATGTTCTAGATGTCAAATATACTATATTTATTTTACAGCATTAGAAGACAGTGTAAAAAGACGTTTATAAGATTTCATGAACACTTTCTATTTTCTTTAGATAACCTTAAAAGGACTACTTTGACAGTTCTCTATCATTCTGGAGTGAATGGGTATTTTAAAAATTAATATTATTCTATATTCATTTTTATTCAGGTTTTTCTTATATAAACATAGAAACTGTTTAGTCCATCTTCTCAATTATTCTTTTGTAATATATATAGGAGGTATACTTCTGGAACAAATGTTTAGTAAGTATAAATTGCTTTTTGAAAGCCTGGTATGAATGTACATTGCAACAAATAATTCTGATTGTTTAACTATGTTTACCCAATATCTTTTTGCTCTGGAACTGGGAAAAACATAACTGGATTTTAATCTGTCTTGTACAAATTTTCTGCTATTATATATACATGCACATCATTTTGTTTTAATTATCTAAATATTATTCCCTTACCCACATACACGTTTCTCTATGTATCAGAGGTTAACTTAAATACAAATATAATTTACTAGTAAATCAGAAACTAGTCATATTAGTTCTGATGGGAAAGTTTTCTATTCACCAGTGATGAACCCAATAGAACATTTTTTTAAGTTTCTCTAAAATATTAGAAAATACAGATTTGCAATAACCAAAGGCAATTTTTTGGATCAACTATAAAAACAAAACTAAAAAATACCTCTCAGTGCTGAGAAATAAGAGGAAAATGGGAAGGAAAAAAAGTAGCTTGGATAAAGTGTTCTCAGAAGCAGTTCTAATGATAGTTTGTCCTCCTAACAAGCAGACATCTAGGAAAGAGTGGCAAGAGAATGAGCGGTTTTCTAAAAAGATGAATTACCCACAATGACTCAGAGAGGAATAGGAAACCATAGAAGAGCTATAATCATTTTAGATTTTAATACTTTGAATACTAATTCAAAAATCTATCTACAATAAAGCACCATTTTTAATGAACATTCTAGGGACAGATAGATAATTTGTATAGGATAGAATTTAAGAGTAGAGATTGTAAAGATAAGCTGCCCGAATCATAAAACCAATTCAACCTCCATACAAAACCGGGTAAGGTTAATACAAGAAAGGAAAATCATAGGAAAATTTCATTAATCGAATGTTTCTACAAAGATCTGGTATGAAGAATGATATACAGTGAGATTTATGTAGCTCTGGGATCAAAATATAAGAGTATTTGTTCTATGCATAAATAGCTATTCAATACAGGCATACAAATGTGCATAAGAAGGCACATACTAACTTCTGGAGACTGGTTAAATTTGGATAGCAGTACAGGATCAGAGAAGGTAATAAAGGTTACCTGTCTTTCCTTTTATATAATAATCCAACGCAAAAATTGAAAATGTTGAGATTTGTTCGGCATGAGTTTGGCCACATGTATGTTTGTTGTATTATTCCTCGAGCATTTCCAGGAGTATGAAAACTTCCATAATGAGAATTATGAGCAGAAAGAGAGATGTACTATTGGTCTTCATATCAGGAGCACCTTCAAGTGATAACCTGACTAGAGTGAGCTCAGGAGAGGTGAGAGGAAGAGAAACTGGAGAAAGCAAATATAAATAGTGATTTCGACAAGTTTTAGTAGGTGGAAATGGCAATGTAGGAATAGCTGGAGGAAGTTATAGGGTCTCAGGGAAGGTTTTTTATAAACAGAACAGACATTATAGCATGTTTTATGCTGATGGGAAAGATGTAACGAGAAAGATACTTCCAGAAATTCTTTCCTGTCTCTTGAATTATGTCCTCAAGTCGGTGAGCGGGATGGGACTTATTATAGTGGAAAGGTTCAACTACAGTAGGGAGAGAAGATAGAGTATATGGTCTCAGATGCAAGTAGTTCAATAGTAATGATGTTTAGGGCTTGTGGAAGAGGTCTCCGGATTGCTTCTCTTTTCTTACTGAAGTAGGAAGATGTAAAGCGGCATATGGAAAGGTAATAGTTCTTCCAGACAACATTAAAGATTCACCTGAGGCCAGGCATTATAAATTTTAAGTGAGATCCATTGGTATGGTTAGATGTTTTCCAGTAGCCACATTCAGCTGCATGACTGTAGGTGAGGAGTAGTCAAAGTTAAACTGTCGTTTCTTCCTGGATGGAAAAAGGAAGAGAGAGGAAGAAAACACACACACACACACACACACACACACACACACAAGTTGAGAGTATAAGCAAGTGAGTGATAATGACAACAGACCATGGAGTTGAAGCTGAATGAGGGAAATAAGAACATGAGGTAGGTAAAGAACAAGAAAAAGGTCACAGGATCAATGGATTCAAGGTCCCAAGGAGGCTAAAGATGGTTAAAAGTGAGTAGTAGAGAAGATGATCTGAAAAGAGGTTGTTGTTGGTCAAAGACTGAGATTTATGAACGGGAGTTTATGGAGGGGTTGCCATTTACTAGATGACTGTGTCTAGGATAACATTACACGAGTGAGCGGCTAAGGTAGAGGAAAAGACCAGATCCTTTGGAGGAAAAGAGGTTATGAAACGGAGGCCTCAGTACTGGGAGATCATCCATGGGGATATTAAAATCCAGAATTATGACAGGAGCAGTTCTGGAGTAAGTGTCAGAAAACCAGAAGAAACAAACTGAGGGCTTCAGAGGGGAGGGGGGTGGGGGATCGGGATAGGCTGGTGATGGGTTATTAAGGAGGGCACGTATTGCATGGAGCACTGGGTGTTATACGCAAACAATGAATCATCGAACTTTACATAAAAAACTAGGGATGTATTGTATGGTGACTAACATAAAAAATTTTTTTTAAAAACTTGGAGGGATGAGGAGGAAGGACTAAGGAGCTGATGACACAAGAGGGAGGGGTACTGAGTAGCAGAGTCTGAAGAGGTTGGGTTCAAAGCTGGAATCTGTTAGGAAGCAAGGGAGGAAAATGGTCTTCTCCACCTGCAGGTCTCGTGGCAGGCGAGATGAAGGAGAAGGAAAACAGCCAGCACAGGAGATGGCTGAAGGGAAAGCAGAGTCCTCAGAGGACAGCCAGGTTTTAGTTAGATTAAAAAGGGGAAGGGATCTTTCAAAGAAGTTGAGGGTATAGGAGATATTGTTGATTATGGACTAGGAGTTGCAGGGGGCAAGGGAAGGATCTCAGGATTTGAGCGGGGGTGGGAAGTAAGAGCAGAAAACGGGATGTAGAGAGCCATATGGGGAACAGAGTTTAGGCAATGAGAACTCTCTGCTCATGTAATAATTTTTAGTTGGAAAAATGAGCTCACTGTACACAAAGCACGATGGATCATGTCAATCTACTTTACCTGTTGAGGAATCATGGCCTTAGAGATAACACCGGTCGTTATCAACAATGAAACCATATCAAGTGACTAAAAAGCTTCTGTACAGCAAAGGAAACAATCAACAAACAAAAGTTACCAAAAGTAAATTTTAAGAGTTCTCATCACAAGGGAAATAAACTCAACAACCTAACTTTGTGTGATGTTGTTAACTAAACTTATTGTGGTAATCATTTCACAATATATACGTGTGTCAAATTACGTTACCTCGTGTTATAGGTCGAGGTTTTTAGGGTCTAGCTTCAGAAGCTCCAGAGACTCTACCTAAAAAGATATTGAACAAACTGCAGCTCAGCTTCCTGATAACAAGAAAGCCTTGCTAGTGTTGTCAGAATGCTCTGAAGGAAGCCTGGGGATTTGGATGCCACTGGTGCGGGCTTACAAAACAGGGTACAGTTTGGAAAGACCTGGGGAAAGAAGAGACTTATGGAAATGCTGCCTTACCATATAGGATACATCGTGGCTGCCGTTGTGACTACCTTAAATTAATTTCTGCTAAAATAATGATAGAGGAAGAGGAGGAACCACCATTTAGATGGACATTAGGCTTAAATTCATCAAATGAAGTTCATATCAGTGGGAAACTACACTTGTCTCACTCTGTGGTTACTGAAAGCTTAGAAAAAATTCCCTGTAAGAAGGCTGGGGGAATTAGTTTAAGCTCCCACTGCAGAATAAGATAATCACGTCTAACCTGGCTTCCTTTTTTTTTTTTTTTTTGGGGGGGGGGGGGGGGGGGGGGTGACATTAACTTCGTCCATGCTCAGGGAAAGTAGGCTCAAAGGCTAGAGGAGAAATGTACAGTTGTAGGCATAGGATATAGAAATCAAGCCATCTCAAATTGACATATAAATATACCAAGGTCAAAAGGAAACCCTAAACATAATTGCAATAATGTAAGAAATAATTTTACTTTTTATGGCTCAATTGCAATTTTAAAACACTGGAGATTTCTCTCTGCTTCTTGTCCTAGCCAAGATGAAGTATCCCCGTTCCTTCCAATCCAACCAACAACTGGCACAGATTTTATTAAAAAAAAAAAAAAAAAGCCTGTTCCTCCAAGCCAAGGGACTTGAAAAAGAATAGCTTAAGGACAGAAAGTTAGAAAATATCCATCTGGCTCCAGGCAAACATCAATGTCAAAAATGTAGCCCTTTTCTTGTTTCACCCGGCTTGAGCAGGAAGCGGATACAAAGCGGTCATTCCTCCCAACCCCGCAGAAGCAGCCAGCAGTGTTGTGGTTCACCCAGTGGAGTAGTGTTGGGGAACCAGGGAGAAATCCAGATCTTCCAGCCCGTGTTTAGCAAAAGCAGGTGCTGCTCTGATTGCCCAGCCACGTTGGTATAGGTGAGGCTCGGCAGGGAGCTGAGTTTTCAACCCCACCCAGCAGACCTGGGTAGTATTCCAATTGTCAGCAAGATTCAGTAAGCGGAGCCTCAGTTCCCACGTGCAAGCAGTGAGACTTAGCGAGGCTGCGTGAGTCAGCAAATCCACGCTCTTCTTCAGGTGTCAGCAGGTGCCGGCGGATAGCCGGACCTCCACCGCCGATGTGGAGAAAGCAGCCTGAATAAGGTGGTAGGAGGAGAACAAGCACTAGAATTTCCCGCACTGCTGGAGTCGGCGGGGCCCGACGGGGAACTTAACATCCACGCCCAACTGGCAGCAACAGACAGAGACGTACCAACACGGTATAACCGGCAATAGGGCAGCACAGGACGGCATTACTGGGCTCCTTCTCCCTGCCCCTGCACCAGGGCTAGGGAATAGAGCGTCCACAACCAAGCAGCATCGGCGAGGCATAAAGAGGTGTTGCTAAGTGGGGTTGACAACTTTTCCCCCATCCCGGTCAGTGAGGCCAGTGTGGAACCGACCGACACCCGCAAGGCCGGAGTAAGGCACTGTGACTGGATACCCGTTTTCTCTGTGAAGCGGTCAGCGAAGCCAAGGGGTAAGCGAACTTCTACTCTACCAATTGGTCATGAGGCAGGAGTCAGACTCCATTTTTGGTAGAGACGTGTTGGTGAGGCTCAGAAGGAAGTTGAACCCATGTGCCCACCAGGACCTTGCACTACACCTAACCAGGGGAGTTCTCGACGAGGAGGAAATAGGAGATAGAATCCACAACCCCATAATACAGCCTCTCTCAGTCTGTTCAGACTGCTGGGAGGTCCACGAGCGCGGGGCGTGCATATCTGGTGTCTGCTGAGGACCCACTTACCTGGTTTATAGATGGCAGTTTTTGCTGTGTTCTTACCCTTCCTCTGAAGGGGCAATGATCTCTCTGGGGCCTCTTTCATAAGGGCAGAGCCCTCATTTATAAGGGAGAACCTAATCACCTCCTAAAAGGTACCACCTCTGAATACCAGCGCACCGGGGACTAGGTTTCAACATATGAACTTGGAGAGGAACACAAACAGTTTATAATGTCATCCAAAAAAGCCAGGATACGGTTAAGAAAAAAGGGTCACTGCTAAGTGAAATAAGTCAAGCAGAGAAAGACAATTATCATATGGCTTCTCTCATCTATGGAACATAAGAACTAGGAAGATCGGTAGGGGAAGAAAGGGATAAAGAAAGGGGGGATAATCAGAAGGGGGAATGAAGCATGAGAGACTATGGACTCTGAGANAAACTGAGGGCTTCAGAGGGGAGGGGGGTGGGGGAATGGGATAGACTGGTGATGGGTAGTAAGGAGGGCACGTATTGCATGGTGCACTGGGTGTTATACGCAACTAATGAATCATCGAACTTTACATCAGAAACCAGGGATGTACTGTATGGTGACTAACATAATAGAAAAATATTAAAAAAGAAAAAAGGGTCACTCATCATACCAAGAACCAGCGGGGGTGGGGGTGGTGGTGTTTAACAACACAAATGAGAAAAAGAACAATCGATAAATGCCAAAGTCATACAGAGGGTGTTCTCTAACCACAGTGGAATCAAACTGAAGTCAACACACAGAAACTGAAGTATCTCTAGGGATTTGAAAAGTAAACAACACACTTCCAAATAATCCCCAGGTCAAAGAGGAATTCTCAAAGAAAATAGAAATAATACATAGAGCTCAATGATAATGAAAATACAATATATCAGTTTACATAAGAGGCACATAAAGCAGGGCACACAGGTAAATTTGTACTATAAGTTTACTATAATTATACTATAAGTAATTAATTTCACTAAATCCTTATCTTAGAAACTTGAGTAATATAATTTCCTACCACAAGCAGTTAGAAAAGTAAGAGCAAAATAAACCCTATGCAAGTAGAATAAAGGACAGGTCAGTAAAATTGAAAACCAAAAGCCAATAGAGAAAAGTCAATGAAACAAAAGTCAGTTTTTTTTAAATATCAATAACATTGACAAACCTTTATAAAGACCAACAAAAAAGACAAAAACACAAAATTTCAATATCAAGAATGGAAAAAGCAGTATCACTACAGATCCTGCAGGCATAGGATAATGTAAAGGATAAAATAAGAGAATGCTATAAACAACTCAATGCACATAAACTGGAAACTGAGAAGAAATGGACAAACTCCTTGTAAACCATAAACTACTGAAATTCAACCAAGATAAAATAGGCAATTGGAATGGTCTTAGAACCATTAAAGAAATTGAATTTGCAATTAAAAAGTGTCTGCAAAGGAAGTTTCCAGGCCCAGAGAGTTTGCAGAAGAATTCTACCTAATATTTAAAGAGGAATTACTACAAATTTACACAATTTCTTCCAGAAAATTAGAGGAAGGTTCACTTCCCAAACTTGCTTTAGGAGGTTAGTATTACTCTAATGACAAAACCAGACAGACAGGAAGGAAAAAAAAAAGGAAAAAAACACCAATATCCTTAACATAGGTGCAAATTTCTCAACAAAATATTTGATAATTAATCTAGCAAAAAATAATAATCACCATGAGTAATATGGTTTTACTCTAGGTAGGCAACATTGGTCCAGCATTTGAAAAACCAATGTAATCCACCATATCAACCAGGTTAAGAAAAACCACATGACCATATCAACCAAGGCAGAATAAACATCTGACAAAAGCCAACGCTTATCGTGCTTTTTAAAAAAAAGCTCAATTAAGAATAGAGGACTTTCTTCCTTCCTCACACATAATACGCTACCTCTCAGAACCAGCAAAGACCACATCTTTCTCACACTTGCAATCTCTTTAACTTACCTTCCTGCTGTCTCTCTCCTTTCTGTTCCCTCCTCTTCTGTTGAACTTCTGTGGCGTTTCTGGGCCTTCCTCTTCTGCTTATAAGGTATCATGTGATTGCATCGAGCCCACCTGCTTGACTTAAACTACTCTCCCTAATTTAAGGGCGTCTGACTAGTAACCTTACTGCATCTGCAAAATGTCTTCAGAGCAGGACCTAGTTGAGTGCTTGATTCGAATAACCAGGTGACAGGACTCTGGGAGGATTTAGATTTATGCCTACCGCAGGGGGCAAATTCAGACAAATCTCTGTACGGATGGGGAGAAGAAATCTTAATGGATAAATTTTACTTCGGTTTCCTCCTTTTTTCTTCGATTCTTATGTTGACTAAATCTTTACTGACTGAACGATACGTACTCAGACTGTGCTAGATGAAAAGGAGAGAGGTAAGAAACAGCATCTTCCCTTGTGGACCTGGGAACCTTGCGACAAATGCCACGAGGTAAAATTGTGTGGCCAATATCAAGTAAAAAGATAGAATGCAGGAAGAAGGGTGTGTTGGCAGCAGTGCTGTGATAGCAAAAGAGAGGGACACCCAGACCAGACTCATGAAGACCAAAGTTTGCAATCTAAAGCTCTCCAAAGTTGGGGGAACTGATGCTTCCCACAACGGTTTCAGATCTAAGGTTACACCTAAGAAACGCTGAGCAGATACAGTGGTCTTAAGGCAGGGTATGTGAAGGCTAGACAGAGGTCACAGGGGGCTCCAAATATTTCAACAATAAAGCTCTAGAAGAAAGATTTGACGGGAGGTTGGAAAAGGCCCTGTAATATTCCAGGTTTCTGGTCCTCAGTAACCATCCTTGCTGTGTTTCTTATGTGAAAAGTGTAAGATAAACATTTGTGTTTCATAAGCAAGAACTTTCAAAATTACACTGAGAAATAGTATGGCGAGAATTGTTGATAACAAGTTTCTTCTTTCTACTTTTGAAGCATGAGGGAAAATTGAGGGTTAGGTAGCATTTAGTTTTACAAATGTAACAAATCATTTCCCTACGACCTCTGGGCGTTGGCTACGTGTCAGGAAATGACTTTCCTTTTCAGTTTTAACTTCCTTTAGGAGGAACAGCTTGGGGTGTGGAGATGTACCCCTGTGGTGGCCAGTGAAAGGTTCCTGAAGGAAACAATGGGAGTGACTATTATGATACTGACTGACCTGAATTAAAATCAGTTTTTGACAAGAAAATGGCTCATGAAAATAAGATTCAGGCCAGCGCCAAACCCCCAGGTGCCAACACAGGAAACCATAGTACTTAGTACACGTATAATCCAGTGACACTTACAAGGTGCTAGAGAGATTGTTTTAGATAAAATGTCATGATTACTTTCAAAATGACTGAAGTCTTAGTCACACTTAAATAGTGCAAAATGAGACAAGATTAGAACAGAGACGATCTTATACTCAGTTCAAGTTTTGCCTCTTCCAGGAAGTGTTCCCTGACCCTGCTCCCTTTCTGCTCTTAAGGTTGAGTTAGGTCCCTCTTCCTTTTTCTTACCATCAGACCCTGTGCCACTATCTTCGGTAGCTTGTATCTCTGGAAGGATGGAAACCACTGGTAGTTGAGACAGACTTCAGCTTCAGGGCGTGCTACTCATTTGTGGCAAGGAAACAGACCTTGCTAAGTGCTTGGCATACACTCAGGACCTAGTAAACAGCTACTCACAGTCGTAAGCAGACACAGAAACAGGTCCTAAGTTTCCCAACAGTGAGGAAACATAGGAGCCGTAGTGAAATATAAAATGTGAGGACCCTTTTCTGTGCATCCTTACTTGATCTTTCAGAACCACACACACAGGGAATCACATCCTCTCTTTGGAAACACTCTCCTCTCAACTTCTTGGACAACGTATTATCTTGGTTTCCGCCTACTTCACTCGTTCCTCTTTTTCAGTCTTTGTTATTTTCCCCCCTCCTTATAAAGGTTAGAATCCCTTTCAGTTACATTTTGGGCCACATTCCCCTCTCTCTGTTTCTTTCCGTAAATTATCTTATTTTTTTCCATGGCTTTAAGCATCAATTGACAAATCTCAAAGGTATAAATAGAGTGCACGTCTCCTTCTGAATTTCAGAGTCAACTATCCCATTGTCTACCTGTATCTCCAACTGAATATCAAATATTTATTTCAAAAGTAATATTCAACATTCAACATGACATAGTAGTTTGTGGTTTTCATCCATCCAGGTCTTTCCTCTCTCACCCCAACCTTCTCATAATAGAGGCCATGAGAATGTTCCTCACAGACCTCTAAACACAGGGACTGTAATGTAATCTGAGGACCGTGTCCCCAGGTACTAAGCTCTGAAATCCACCCACACATTGTGCAGAGGCTACACTTCCCACAGACTGTTCCCAACCAAGGGCAGCAGGGATACTGAGGCAGGCACATTTATGGGGGATATATATAGCAGACGTTGGCTTAAGGACTCCCTGATGACCTTGCCGAACCCTCTCCAGACTACATTGTCTGATATGCTCTCACTCAAACGTCTTTCTTTCTTCTACTCCAGGTCAAACCTGCACTGGGATCTGACAACTCTCTCAATCTTTTCTAGCTTCCTCCTCATTTCCTCTCCCAAGTATTTGCTCTAATAAAATCCATACATGTTTAATACTACCTTGGAGTCTGCCTTTTAGAGGACTCAGATTAATAAAAGTAGGACCAATACCAGGGTGCTCTGAGAAAAGAGGCAAAAAGAGGGGGATTTGATACTGGCTCATCCATTGCCCTGCAGATGAAAAGGTGGGGCTTGGTTAGTAGCTAAGGCCTGGGTAGTCCCCAGCACAAGTTGGTGACTCAATTGCTAAAGATTTCTCAGGAGGGTGATCTGGGGAAATATCCCAGTAGAGGAGACTTTCGTGTCAAGTATAATGAACTAGGCATTTGAAGAATATGGGGGGTAGAGTGCCTACAAAGCAGCATTTGGCTAGTTAATGCTAAGCTGTATCCATACACCGTAGAAGGCTAATGAGAGACTGGAAGATGTTAACAAGGAGTTGATAGCTTAGTGTAAAGGCCAGAGGCCCTTGTTGATAGGCAGTAGTCTACAAAGCAGTCCTTATCACCTATAGTACAAGAGCAGACATAGCTGAATAGCAGGTTGGAGACCCAAGCGTGAAAGTACCAGAGATCCAGACGTGTTTCAGTGTTTTAGCCAAGGAAGGCGGTTATACAGATATCGGAGCCCTGGAGTCCTGACACGTGGGACTGAGACATCCCCGAGGATGCTGGCTCTGCAACTGCTTGAGCCCAAGAACTTCTGGGCTTGCAAAGGAAGCCCAGTCTTCCCTAAAAAGAGCCAGCTCTTCTGCCATGGCGTAAGATTCACAAGGCAACTGATATCTCCCTCAGGATCTGCCCCACTTCGTGTCCTGGCTCCCAGCCCCATATCTAGACTTAAATCCCAGTGTGACCTGACTGCAAATATGCTGAGTCTATTCAAGGAAGAGAAGGTATTACACATGTAAAGAATTGTAATAATTAGCTGGTAAGTACTGGCAGGGTCAGGACTGTATCCTAGGATTGGATTTTGAAGGTACTCGATCAAGGAGGCCAGAATCAAGACTGGATTGGTAATAATTTATTAACTGAGGATAATTACCAGGACATGGGACAACCTAGCAAGGTCCCAGAGGATGGAACAAACTCACTGTTGTGGTGGCTTTTAGAAGTCATGAAAAATTGATGGTCAATACTTAATGGAAATACCTGATCAGCTCTGGGAAACAGAAGAGGAAGGAAAAAGAGACTGTTAGAAATGATAATGTGAATCTGGAAGGCCAAAGTCTTATGATCCAGGGAAGGGTCAAGAGGACATACCATTCACCAAGGCCATTAGGAATGTGCTGGTGAGAGCGGCCCAAGCATCAATAAGTAGTTCAGCGGTCGTTTCTTCTGCAGGCCAGGACTGATGATAAAAAAGGCAGTCATGAAGCTAAGTTGTTAACATCCATGAGGATAATGGGGACTCAAAATAACAGAGAACAGGTTGCAGCATTAAATGCCAGAAACCGTGATACCACAAACACCATAATGACCAGCAAGGTTAGAGGTGTAGCCATGGCCTGACCCACTGGGATTCATAGAAATAGTTGAGCATGACATCCCAGATGAAAGTAAACAAGCTAGGCTGGAGGCCTTGTTAAGACACATTCCAGGGGCGCCTGGGTGGCACAGCGGTTAAGCGTCTGCCTTCGGCTCAGGGTGTGATCCCGGCGTTCTGGGATCGAGCCCCACATCAGGCTCCTCTGCTCTGAGCCTGCTTCTTCCTCTCCCACTCCCCCTGCTTGTGTTCCCTCTCTCACTGCCTGTTTCTCTCTCTGTCGAATAAATAAAATCTTAAAAAAAAAAAAGACACATTCCAGAAAGTAAAAGATAAATCCTATTAAGTTATATGGACTTGCAACTTCAGTGAAATTTTTTGGTTTCTGCTAGTCAGGGGCATGCTGGGATAGCCCCTTCAAAGCAAAAGACACGTTGCTATATCTATCATGAATCTCTCATCACAAAGAAGGAAGCATAGCATCTGGTAGCCATCTTTGGATTCTGGAGGCTTAGAATTCAATACCTACAAATATTGCTCCACCCTTTATACCTGCTGCCATAGAAATCCATCAGCTGAAAGACAAATACCATGTGATCTCACTCATATGTGGAACTTAAGAAAGAAAACAGATGAACATATGGGAAGGGGAAGAAGAAAAAAGGAGAGAGGGAAATAAGCCATAAGTAACTTAACAACAGAGAAAGAACTGAGGGTTGATGGAGGGCGGGTGGGGGATGGGCTAGATGGGGGATGGGTATTAAAGAGGGCACTTGTTGTGAGGAACACTGGGTGTTGTATGTAAGTGATGAATCACTGAATTCTGCTCCAGAAACCAATATTGCACTGCACGTTAACTAACAAAATTTAAATTAAAAAAAAAAAATCCACCAGCTTTGAGTGGGGCCCAAGCAGGAAAAGGCAATGGGAGCAGGTCCAAGCCACAATTCTGTCGTCCTTGTCGCTTGGACAATAGAATTCAATAAACCGTACAGTGTTGGACGTATCAGTATTGGAAAGGGATCCAGTTTGGTGCATACGCTCCATTGAAATATTCACAATATAGGTCCTTGGGATTCTGTAACAAGCTTGACCAAACGTCACCCAGTAAACATGCATCCAGAACTGTATCTTCTGTCGGACCCAGTGAGTTTACAGTCAGACATGCCCAACAGCTGTCTATCATGAAATGGAAATGCACATCTTGATTGAACCTAAGCAAGACAAGAGGGCACAAGTAAACTGCATGAGCTGGAAGCCTAGAACTCCTGCTGCCAAAAAGTTGCTTCCGAGCGCTTCCTTGGCTTCCACCTATGGACATACGGGGACTCCTGTATGACTGGGTGAAAAAGGAAGAAAAAGCCTGAACTTGATTTATGGATGGATCAGCACGCTGTGGGAATGCAAAGGAAAAGGGGACAGTGGCTGCATTATAGTCACATTCAGGACTAACCCTCTATGGTAGTGGAGAGCAAAGTCTTCCCGATGGTAAGAGCGGCAAGCAGTGCACCTGGTTATCTACTTTGTATAGAGGGAGACGGGGCCTGAGGTGAGAACAGATAGATTCCTGGGCAGTGGTCAATGGCCTGGCCTTCTAATCTGGGGCCTGGAAAGACAAGGACTGGAAGGCAAAGACAAAGAGGTCTAAGGAAGAGGCCTGCGGATAGACATACGGGAGTGGGCATGAAGTGCGAAAACATTTATATCACATGTCAGTGCTCACCAGACAGCATTCATCACAGAGAGGCACTGAAAACCAAGTTCACAAAATGACTCCGTTCACATTGCCAGCTTTTCTCATCAACCCTCCCGGGAAGAGCATAATGAGCATACGAGTGGACTGGCCATGGTGACAAGAGGTGGAGGCTACATGCGGCCCAACAGCATGGACTCCCGTAATCTATCTGTGGCTGTTTCTGAACGTCCAAACCATCAGCAACCTGGACCAATGCCGAGCCCCTGGTTTGACGCCATTCCACAGGGAGCTCAATTGGCCATGTGGTAGTCAGGTGACTACACTGGGCCTTGTCTCTTCTGGAAGGGCCAGCATTTCATTTTCACGGGATAGATGCTTATCCAGGCATGAGTTTGTTATTCCTGCCGGTGGAAACTGCACCAGTGACACTGTTTGCAGACTCATAGAATCCCTGGTCTATAAGCCACATGACATAGCATCTAGCCAGAGTACCCACTTCACAGGAAAGCAGGTGAAGGAGTGGGGCTCCTCTAGCCATATCACATACCATAGTGTGTAGAAACAGCTGGCCTCATAGAACACTGAACCATCTTCTAAAGATGCAACTGAAGTGCCAGAGTGAAAAAAATACTCTGCAAGGATGGGATTTCGTCCTTTGAGGTGCAGTGTCTGAGAGCGTATTTATTAAACCACAGGCCTCTATATGGCACTCTGTCTCCCTTACGAAGGTGCATGTGTCTGGGAACCAAGGACTGGAAGCAGGATTGGGCCCACACTGCCACTCCCAATAACCTACTGGGTAACTTTGTGCTGCCTGTCCTCATAGTTCTGAGCTCTGCAGGGCCAGAAGGTCTAAATTCACAAAGGGGCCTCACTCTTGCCAGGAGATATAAGTAATGGCAAGTTATGGCTGCCACCAGAACCTTTTGTATCCCTCATGTCCAAAGACCAGCAGGTAAAGATAGTCATACTGGCATGTGTAACTAGTCCTGGTCATCAAGTAGAGGCAGGGCTGCGTTTTTCCACTGGGGCCAGGAGAATAATGTGTGGATCCCAGGTGGTTTCCTGGTATCTCCTGGCACTTGCTGATTTATACTCTCTTGCCCCATTATAAATCTGAATGGACAAGTGCAGCAATCCGAGACAGAAAAGGTCTCTGAGCACTCAAGAATGAAGGTTGGGGGTCACATCACCAGGTAAGCCACCAGGACCTGCTGAGAAGATAGCTGAGGGCACCTTACCTCCCTACCCATCACAAACCTGGCCCCGATTACCTCCAGTCCATCAGCAGGCACTGTTGGATTTCCTTCCCAACTATATCTTTAATCCATCCAATTCTCTCATTGCCACTTCTATACCCTAGTCCAAGCTATGATCATATCACATGTGGGTCAATGCAAGAGCCTCCTAGGCGTCTCCTTTCTCTCTTTTGTCCTGCAGCAATTCACCCAGCCTGCAATAGACAAATGACTTAAAAAGAATAGGCTGGTGATGGGTAGTAAGGAGGGCACGTATTGCATGGTGCGCCAGGTGTTATACGCAAGTAATGAATCATGGAACTTTACATCAAAAACTAGGGATATACTGTATGGTGACTGACATAATAAAAAATATTATTTAAAAAAAGAATAGATTGAATTTTCTCTACATGTTTAAAAATTTCCAGTGCTTTCCTACCAATTTTAACATAAAACTCCAATTCCTAACAGGTACACCACCAGGTCCTCCACGATCTGACCCTTACCTCTCTTTTCCAACCACATCAGTACCCTCTTCGCCAAAGCTCATCGCACACTCCAGCACTGACTTCCTTAATAGTGTTAGAATACGCAATCACTTTCTTATCTCAGGGTCTCTGCGTAAGCAGTTCCTTTTCCTGCAACTGTCTCTTTTTGGATCTTTGCATGGTAGACTTCCATTTGTCATTCAGTTCTCAGTACAAATGCCACTCATTCACTGATGCCTTTCCTGGCCACCAATGTAGAGAAAGTACTAAACTAGGTTTCCCCTACCTCCACGACTCACAGTTATTCTCTTTAAACACCCTGTTGTCCATGATTCGTTTATTCTTGTGTTTTTCTCTTATCTATCTCCTCAAATAGACTTTACGATTTGATTATTTTAAGAACTAAGTGTGCCTTGTGCACCATTAAATGCCCATTGCCAAACATAGTACAAGGCACATGATAGATGCTCAAAAAATACTTATTATTGAATAAATTTTGTCACTGTCTAACAAAAGAAATTTTTGCCTGAACAAAGCCATTTTACCTAAAAAAAATAGCAGTATTATGTCATGTGGATGTAATTTTGAAAAAGGATATTGGAGAATAGCATAGATAGTAGTTTAACTATGGCTTTATATTTTATCTTTCATAGAGGCAGTAAATCCACAATTCAGAAAACCTTTTCATAGGTAAAGTAACAGTCGGGTGTATGGAGAAAACAAAGACAGAGGTTTAATAATCTAGGAATCCATTCCTTTATGAGGATCCAATTAAATTATATATTCGTTACATGTTTGATTATAAAAATTATGTAAGCTCATTGTTGATACTTTGGACTATATATTTGTACTATCAGAGATAACTCTTTTACCTTGGATCACTATTTTCCAGTCTTTCTTTTTTTTTCTTAGAGATTTAATTTTAAGTAATCTCTACACCCAATGTGGGGCTCAAACTCACAACCCCAAGAACAAGAGTCACACACCTCTCTGACTGAGCCAGCCACGTGCCCCTCCAGTCTTTCTTTTAAAGTAAATTGGATATACAACTCTGTATTCTGCTTTATTCCCATTTACGTTATATAATCAACATTTCCCCCTATCTTTCTAAATAAAATGAAAGGGCCTACATTTTACGTGATCACATGAATGTGCTATAATTTTTTATGCCATCCCCCTAAAGGTAAATCTTTCCATTCCATTTTTTTCTGTTTTTTCTTATTATACAATAATTCTGGGAGAATCATCTTCATTCATTGATGTATATCCCTATTTCTGATTATTTCTTTATGATGTAGTCCCCAAAGTGTAATTTCTACATCATAATGCTTGAGGATTTTTGGAGGTTGCTAGAGATTGCTGTTTCTTTCCATAAATTCATAAACCTTGTGCTAATATGTAGTTCCACCAGCGATACTTGATGCTTGTTTCATAAGACCTCTTGCCACCATTAAGCATCACTGTGGTTTATTGTTTTTTTATAACGGGTGACAAACGGCATATTACCACTGTTTAATTTTACTTTTTTACAATTTTCCATTTTTATCATTTTAATTTCTAGGTTTTGATGTATAGGGCCATGACTTTTTAGTTTCTACTTTTTAAATCAGCATCTTCGTCTTCTTATTTATCTAGATTTAATTATAAAATAATGGATGCTTTTAAAACTTCCAACCACGTAGTACATAAAGCAAAAATTCTCTTCCCCCATATTTATCTACTGTTAACACTTTTTTGGTAATACAATATTATTTCATATAATGTTTTTTAAGCAGTAATCAACAGTAAATTGACAGGCCGGGGTTCTTATTGCAGACTCCACCATATCTTTTTGCTTGACCTTGAAAATGGAGAGAACAGATTTATTCTAATGCAGAGACAGCAGGTGCCCACCCATTCATCCATTCACTCATTTGTTCACTCTTAAGTCTATTATTTTAATGAGTACCCCACAGGGAGAAGTTGGAAATTTTCCATTTCTACCTCGCTCCTAAACGTGCTGGATGCATGAAATTTAACCATTAGAGGATCATTTTAGGAATGATCAATCTGGGGACAGAGCTGTCAAGAGTTTCAACTGTAAAGAGGCAACAGACCAATAGCTGCCTCCTTCCATGCATCTCACCCCAATCTTCCACTCCTGGGGTTCCTCATCCTTTCTTCTCATTTATAGCTTTTTTATTTATATTGGTGAAACTTCATGAGATTTATTTTGGGGTAGAGGAGGGCTGCTTTCTAGACCAACTATAGGGAAGAAGCTTAGGGTACAGTTTATTTCATGCCTAGTCATCTCGCACAAAACTGGGGTGGAAGTCCCATCACCTTTCTCCTGAATAGAAGTATCTTCCTCTTCTGGGTTGTGGGTGGGCCTGGGGCCTGGATGGAATTTATCCCAGATACAGGATCTGACAGGGCCTGGGTTAGGATGAGGGAAAAGAATGAGTTATCCAAGTGCAGAATCGGATCCTGTATTGATTTAAAATTATGTTCGTCGTGAATTTTTTCACTGATTTAGAATTTTTAAATAGCTTATTAAAACAAAGTACATCTTGATTTACTGAGTTTTTTGATGGCCCCTAAAATTTTTTTGCCTGGGTTGAGGGCCTCAGTTGCCTCATCTTAATCCAGGCCCTGACTTTGATTCCCTAGAGATGGAGAGGGCTTACCATCATCTGTGAGCTCCTCTAGTTATTGTTGTATTAACCAAAGCTGGATGATTCTCAAATCTGCCCCCAGCTGTCACTTTCGGAGAAAGTTTTGGCTTCCTTCCATATCCATCTGCCCCAGCACTGGGTGTGTTCCACCTGTTTGAGTCTATGTCCTTCTCTATGTCCTGTGACCACTCGGCTGTTATTACTCGTTTGGCACTAATGGTGGCAGAACAATAAAACACTAGGGAAAGGTAACTTGTACTTTGGAGACCTCCACAGACTTCTTTGGTTGGAGGAGTTGGGGCGGGTGGGGTTGGGGATGGTGGAAAGCAAGACCTATTCCTCTAATGCTCCCAACAAAGCCACAGGGGCCTGCAGAGAAGGTCAACTATTACAGAGATGCTCAACTCTGGGTACATATTATAATCACCTGAAGAACTTTTCAAAACTACTTGTGCCTGATAAACCCTCAGCTTTTCATTTGGTTGGTCTGGGGTAGAGCTGAGTCATTGTGGTTTTTTTTTAAGCTCCTCAGATATCAAATGTGTAACCAAACTTGAAACCCACTATGTCTTTCATTACCCAGGGGCCAGCTGCGGCTCCCCCTGGAGGGTGCAGGAAGATTATCATGGATCTGTATAATGAGCTAGAATCAAGTGATCTTTTCCAAGGGTTTCCGTGAAGAAACGTCTTTTATAGCCAAATTGGTAGCAGTAGGAAGGAGGGTGGGGAGCAGGGCTCAGTATTTTCACAAGATTTGGGTAGGACTCTGGCCCAATTATATTCATTATTGATACTGAGAGATGATTGCTCTTTTCTCCACTTAGTGCCCAAATTTTTGTTGGTTTGTTTTTGAGGTGTAAGTCTGGTCCATGCTTGCCATCAGATTTGAATGTAAAGAATCTCATCAGTTGAGTTTCTAAACACATTCTGAACATTTACCAAGGAGTTTCTTCCAAAATATGGGTTCTCTTTGGGGCATACCTGTGAGGCATTTTGGTGTGTGTGTTGAATATGTTGAGAGACATGTTTCTGCTGCAAGTTTTAGACTGGAGTGTCAAATCTCTAGTTAACATCAGTCTCAATTTCAAGGCCATCACCCCCTGGCTTCGGAAAATCCCCGCCATTTTTAGGGTTGGAAATAAGCACTGATGTGGAGAGGGGCTCATATCGATTCTCAGGTCGTCAATGACCATAATAATGTGAAGAATCTGGAATAGTTTCTATCTTCATTACCCTAATAGGACTTTGAGGAGTATTAGGGTAATGAAGATTAATAGTTCCATTAGCCTTTCACTTTCATGCTAATCCAAAGCCACAGATCATTGAGGAGACAAAGGTATTCTAAATATTATGTAATTGTCATTGACTGAGAACAATGAGGCACTGCCTTTGGTTCCTTGCAATAAGTTTTGTTTTGGTCTTTGCTAGATAACCAGAACTTTCTTTGGTCCAGATTATACTGCTGAAAATAATCACTGTATTGTCCTCTATTTTGAGGTTTATTAAAAGCAGCTCTTGTCCCGTGGTGGTATCTTGAGAGTGGTGAGGGAGATGAGATGTCAGGGCTGTTTCTCTCTCCTACATTTTGGAGTTCTTGATAGAACAATGTTTCTGGAACACTGCGCTAAGATCAGAGAGCTCCCATTGGGAAATTTTGAGTCATGGTAATTACCTAGAGAAATACTGACGAAGTATATTTTTCGTCTTGTTTCATAAGGACACAACGGGAGTTTACCTGGCACTTCATTAAACTGCTGCATGAATTTAAGGAGGTCACTTCCCTTATTGGAGCCTCAGTTTTCATGTCAACAGACTAGAGTTGAAGTACCTGACCTCAAAGCTCCCATCCAACTCAAACATTCTGTAATTTGTTGATTTCTGACCAAATTGGGTGAATCAATGCATGCTGTTTTTACTTTTTATCTAGGGAGACAAAGTAATTTTTCTGTAACAAATTCAGCATAGCAATGCTGTAATGTTGCTATTCTTATACTTTTTTGTTAAGTATTTTATTTTTCTATTAGCAGGTGCTTGCCATTTGTTGACTTATTTAAAAAATTAACTTACAAACTTCTCTTACAAAATAAAAATGACATTCCTAAAAATCTCAACTTGACCAGATATGAAACAATTCAAAAACCTTTAAAAGTGTATTGAGAAAAACTAGGCTTTAAAAACACACATACGCATTTGTCATTACTGAAAAGAAAGAACTTTAGGTAAAAATAATAAAAACCCCATGTTGCATATATAATGCAGATAGTTCTATTTATCTGGTCAATGGGCAAAAAGAAAGCACTTAAGGTCTTCAGCTCAAATCTTTTGTTCATTTCTTATTGCTGGAATTGTATATTCATTTATTCTTCTTGGACTAAACTGGATGACGGTAGAGGTGGTAAGCGGGCGTTTACTCAGCCTCCCCCTGCCCCCCACCCTCAGCCTAGGGAGTGGACGAATTCTCAGGTGGTGGATGGGCTGCTTTTGTCTCTTTGCCATCCTGCGGTTTAGGGTTTTCTGGGCCTCTGCGTTGGTAATTGAAGTTGAGACGGTACCAACACTGAGGTGGCTGCTGACCTTGTGTCTCATCTCCTTCATTATCCTTATCGTGTTCACTGCAGTCCTCTCTAGGCCCTTTGGCAAGGAAGACCCCTGCAGAATCGTGGTCCATAACCCAGAAACATATTCCGTCTCACTGGTCTACCTTGTTCTTCAGTACCTGGTTGTCAGCTCCTTCCATCACCTCACCGGGCACAGGAGGGTTGGAAGACAGTGGTCCAGGCCCATGGGGTCTCTGCATGAAGTAGGATGGGAAGCATCCCCTGCGGTAGGATAGGGCTAGCGCGGTTGAGCCCGGCCTTCAGGAGCACTCTCCCCACCCACCCCCACCCTCCTTCTTTCCTCATTCCCACTCTTCTGGTAATTCTGCTGGGAATTGGGTGGAGGACCCCTGCGATGCGGAGAAGGTCACTAATGGTTATGGGCGTATTTACTGCCTTCCACTGGAGCTCCCCCAGGGTCTGTCACATTATCAGCTGCCTCCGCACCCTTTTCTCCTTCAATAACAGCAAACTCCACAGTCTCTCCATCTCCTACACTGTGAAGGGACTTCCTGGGGTTATTCTTTATGATAGTCCAGTGTACAAATACAACTTCCTTGGCGTCATTCCTGGTGATGAAACCATATCCGTTTCTTACACTCAACCATTTCCCCAAAACCTTCGTTGGGCTGACCTTCTTGTCCCTCCGGCACGAACCTCAGATGTGAGGCCGCTGGGTCTCAGAGTCGCTGCTCCTGGTGGCCCGGATAATGACTGTGGCAGTGTGCGGCAGCGGCGCCCCCTCCCGGGGTGTGATGGTAACTAGGCCGGGCGGTAGGGGGGCCCAGGGCTCTCTGGGGTCCGTGCTCCACCCCCGCTCCCCATCCAACTCTATCCTTATACTTTGCAAACTTTGTTTCTTTGAATGAGTTTAATGCACTTTGACATTTCTTTGACTTTATTACCTCTAAGCTTTATTTCATTAATTCTCACCATGTTTTTTGAGCACAGGTGATAGGAAGGTTATTACCCTTGTTTTACAGATGAAAAAACAAGGCAGGTTAAATTACATTCTTTAAGGCACTGGGGGATGAAAAGGAGCATAAGGGGGCGCCTGGGTGGCTCAGTCATTAAGCGTCTGCCTTGGGCTCAGGGCGTGATCCCAGCGCTCTGGGATCGAGCCCCGCGTCAGGCTTCTCTGCTGGAAGGCTGCTTCTTCCTCTCCCACTCCCCCTGCCTGTGTTCCCTCTCTCGCTGGCTGTCTCTCTCTGTCAAATACATAAAAAATCTTTAAAGGGGTGCCTGGGTGGCACAGTGGTTGGGCGTCTGCCTTCAGCTCAGGGCGTGATCCCGGCGTTAAGGGATCGAGCCCCACATCAGGCTCCTCCACTATGAGCCTGCTTCTTCCTCTCCCACTCCCCCTGGCTTGTGTTCCCTCTCTCGCTGGCTGTCTCTGTCAAATAAATAAATAAAATCTTTTAAAAAAAATCTTTAAAAAAAAAAAAAGGAGCATAAGGACTAGGACTCGACCAACACAGCAAAGAGAAAGAAAAAGACTCCCGGCAGCTGGAGTTGGGTATGGGGTACGGGAAGAGAACAGAGCCTATATGGGGCCTGTTGCCACGGAGCTACTTGACGTTAAGAGGGAGTTGGCAATAGTGGTCAAAGTGATCATGATTCCATTTGCCCAGCCTAGACTATAAGAACTTTTCTAAGAAGTAGATGCTAAATGAGAAGGTGGACATAGTAAGTTTTCTAACCTAACATTTTACTCAGTACCTAATTTTCGTCTGAAAGCTCGAAAGCAGCAATGACTGCTAAGTCTTACAGTGCTTGGAATTTTATATGCAGTATCTTGGATAAATATTCGTGGACAGATACTATTATTGCGTCCGTTATACAGAAGCTAAGGAAGCTGGAGTTTTGGTCCAGGTCACACAGCCTGTAAAAGGAGCCAGCACCTGAATCTAGATCTGTCCCAGCTTGAATCTGCGCTTTACAAAATTGTGCTCTAGTGTTTCTCCAATATCTAATATCCTAACAGTTTATAGTGCTATCATTTTTGCCTGAAAACTACATTGATTTATAAAAGTACATTTCAATTTCTTTATGAGAATTTCAAAACTTCTGTCACTTAGTTAGAAAAACCTGGTTTGTTTCCTTTCTAAGAGAAAACAAAGAACAGTGACGTTATGAAAAGCATAAGAAGAAATGTCTCACAATGCTACTGCAATTCATTTCAAGTATATAGGGAGGCCTCATTTGTATCATTTACTATGCAGAGAACTTGAGATATGAAGATAAATAATATGGTTTCTATCTTCAGGGAATTTATAGTAATTGAAATAGGCCCATTTCTTCGGCAGGGCCACGTGGGTGTCTGCACTCTGTTCCACTCATCTGCAGTGACAGCATGGATACTGCACCTTAATGTCTTTTCTGTCTATCCCAGGGATCCTATGAAAGATACCTACCTACAGAGTGGCTTCCTTCGACGAATGATTTTCCTGGGCAGTCTTCACTGGTTGCTTCCCCGGGGCCACAACCACTTCTAGTGATGGCCAAGAAGACATGTAATAAATAACCAGTTGGCAAAGCTCGGAGTCAGTGCAGAGGAAGGACTATTTGTAACTCTTCCAGACCTGTGAAATAATCATAGAAAAGACTGAGTCTTCAAAGGCACATAGTATTAAAGCTGGCAAGAAGTGGTTATTGTGGGGAGAGAAGTATAGGTGGAACGACCACAGAGCCATGGTGGGCAAGTATAAGAGGTATGATGAGAGCAGATTTCTTAAGTTCTTCAATGCCACGGACAGGCACTTAAATTTTGATATGGACAAAATGGAAAGACAGTAATCAATGCACACATTACAGATCTGAAGGCCAGGATCAGTGTATAGGTAATAGTTTTCTAGAATCCAGTGCTTTCCAAAATGTGGTTCACAGAGCACTTGAGTTCTAAGGAGTCTTCTCATTAGCCACCCACGTAATGTTAATATTTACGAAGTCAGTCCTATGTAGGGTTAAAATAATGTACACATGGAGCTGACAGTATTTCATAGCAAAATACACACAAGAGCTTGATGAAAAGGGAAGATAAATTATTCAAAAGTTATAGGAATTAAAAGCTTCTTATACAATTTACTTACACTTTAAATAAGTTTTAAAAGCATGAACTGTGGATGTCAAGTAATATTTCCATTGTTGCCTAAAGGTATATTCTTAAGAATTGCAAAACATTCTTTGTTTCAAAAGTCTGTGGCAACAGACAAGATTGATATCAAACTGAATAATTCATCAGCTAAACTTTGCACATAGCCATTAGCAGTAATTCTGATGAGGATGCATACAGAGAACTTGTTCAAACTTTTCTCCTAATTTTAGCATTGAACTTGAACTGTTCCTGATTCAAATTTCATATGTTTGTCAAGAGATTCAACCTCCTTATTAAAAAAAAAATCTAAGGGGGATCATACACTTGAGAAGATGTCCAATATTTCCTTTTTGATATGAAATATACATGGATTAAAAATGTTTGTTACTATATATTTAACATAACTGTATCTGGATTCTTATAAGAGAAGACCTTGAATCCCCAAATTTCAATATCTAATTTTTGGCCCATAGAGGAAGCTTAAGAAGTATGTACTGAATATATATAGTTCTACAGCTATCTGCCTATATACAGTCACAATCTTCTCCACACAATATTCCTGAGAAGCACATAAATAAGAAATATTAATTTCCTCATTTGGGGATGCAGATATTAAGGTCCAAAGAGTTTGAATTATTAGCCTAAATTCACATGAATAATTTAGTGTTAGAACCAGCATAGCATGCAGGTTACCAAATCCAAGTCCAATGCTCTTATGTCAAGTCAGAATGTATTATATGATTCATATTATCAGTTCTTCAAAAATACTTTGAGGCATTTTTCAATAGACACTAACATATAAAAATTGTAACAGAAATAAAAAGAATAAGATAATAAATATACATGAAGTCACAAGCTAATTCATATCCCGTGGTCAAGAATTTCCTGCGTCTAAATTTCCTTGCAGCAAAGTACAAAGTTATATAATTTGTGTCATTTGACAAATAGAAAAATACAGGTAATGTGATACCATTGTCACCTCCATGCTAAAAACTCTCCCAATGGCTTTTCATTGCACTTACAGATAATTCAAACTTCACACCATAGCCCACAAGGCACAAAATACTCTGGCTCCCATTATTTTTCTATTCTCATCAATTATTACTTTCCCCCATTGTTAACTACATTCTAATCTCTCTGTTCCTTCAACATGCCACATTTATTTCCTACCCCATGTCTTTGGATTCACTATGCAATACAGTGAGGATATTATTCCCCCAGATTTTCACATGACCAACTCCTTCTTATTATCTAGGTCCTAGGTCAAAAGTCTTAGTTTCTCATTACTCAAGACTCATAGAAACTATACCTGACCGTCCTATCTAAATTAATAATTTCCCTACCTATTCCCTGATGAATTCTCATGGTCTATTTTCTTTATACTACTTGGCCATCCCTGAAATTTTCATGTTTATCCTGATTTTTGTTGGAAGAACCCTCCAACTAGAATGAAAATTCCACAAGAACAAGAAATTCATGTATTTTTTCCCACCATTGGATTTCCAGCACTATGGACAGAGCCAATTAGACACTCAATTGAAAATGAATACATTAAAGTCATTGAGAGAGACAAACTTTTTTTAAAACTTAATCCTAAAACCTCATGAATTCTTAAAAAGACTTTGAAAACATTCTGCACTATGGCTTTACCATCTGCTTTTAGAATATGCAGCAGACACCAGTGAGATGGGGTAGAATAAAGACAGTCCATTGCAGAACTTTGAGTAAAACTAATATGTAATAGGAGGCCAACAAAATAAGAGCCTTTGAAGGAGAGTAACATGAAATGTCCAGAGAGAGGAAAAAAACAGCAAGGTTAGTGTTGCAAAATCAAAGTGACAAGAAGATTTTTAAAAGCAGGTCATCAATAGTGTAAATGCCAGAAGAGTGTTCAATGAATTTTTCAACAAAGCTGCTAGTGGTAACCTTGGCAAAAGCAAATTCAGGGGAGTGGCAGTCATGATGATGCAAGTCAAAGTGCAGTGGATTAATGAGAAAATGTAACAGGGGATTTCAACATAAAAAATAGATGGCATGGTTTTGTGCTAGACGATTTTATAGTATATTGGTATTTATCTCATTTGACCTCTTAAAGAATCTCAATTTAGCTCTACTCAAGTGTCTTAGAGGAGGGCTGCCTTCTGATGAGATACTGAATTGGATATTTGCAAAAATAAATTGGATTTTTCCCACTAGTCAGGCTTTTAAATATTTGAATACCTACATATTGTACACCTTAAATTTTCTCCACTGTGGGCTAAATATTTATAGATTCTCCAACCATTCCCACTTATGATCTGGTTTCAGATTCTTCACTTGCATGCTTATTATCCTTTGACCACTCTAGTTTGTCAATGTCATCCCACAATGTGATTTCTGGAAATATTTACGGACATCATTCACCTTTTAAATACCTGTGATAGTTCCTCATTGCCCCAGTTGTTCTGACTTCTAAGACCTTCAACATTGACTTTACCAAATATTCTTAGGCATTATCTCACTTTCCCTACATTATTTATAATACACTGTCTAGACCAGGGGTCAGCAAACTTTTTCTGTAAACGGCCAGATAGTAAATATGTTTGGCTTTCCAGACCATATGGTCTCTGTTGTAATTCAATATGTTATAAACAATACAATAGACAATAACTGTGCAATAGGCGATACGTTAATGAATGTGGCTGTGTTCCAATAACACTTTATTGAAAAAAAAAAAGAGTCAGGAGGCTGAATTTGGCCCTTGAGCCATAATTTGCCAACCTATGTTCTAGACAAACAAAATGCCTTGACATTTTCTTGGTACATCCAAGTTACTTATGTGGTTTTGTTCATGCTCTCCAGCAATCCCTCACTGCCCAATTAGTTAAAGTAAAGGCAATGCTGATGTAACCAACAGACTCAAGTTTAACAGTTTACGAGAGGAGAAGTTTTTCCTTCTTACATATCAGTCTGGCATGAGTGCACCAGATTGGTTCATAGCTCTGTTCTGCAAGATCATTCATTCAGTACCTGGGCTCTTTCTTGCTAAATGTAGCAGGTAATTGGCAACTCAGAGTAATACGCTGATATCAGCACTCTGTTTCTTGTTCATCACTTCCCGTAGAGCTATAGGCTTATAGATCTTTGTTTTCGTTTAAAAAGTATTCAAAAAGATAGTTTTACCAAATGTTTTGACCCTACATAAAATGGGGTTCACTTTCCAAGCTTGCTAAATCTTTGCCTATCCGTGAAGCCAATGACTCATACTTTAGATTTTGTTGTGGTAGTTCCTCTCTTCTGATACCAATTTCTACATTAGGGTAGGGTAGTGTGTCTGTGTGTTAAATTGACTAAAACATGTAAAAAAAAAACAATTTAGCATATTAAAGGTTAATTTCTCATCTGTTTAACAGTCCAGGGTGGTTCTGGTCTGTTGAAAGAGACTCTGCTCCACAGTCATTAACAGACCCAGGTTGATGGCCACTCTGCCATATTCAGCATGTGACTTCAAAGTGCATCTGGGTGACTGTCGTAAGTTTGTTGGAAGAGGAAAAGAACAAGGAAGAACTCATATAAAAAAAATCTTTATGATACAGGACATTATTTTCTCTCATGTTACATTGACTATAATTCTGTCATATGGCCATAGTTAATTGCAAGTGAGGCTGAGAAACGTAGTTCAGCTATGTGCCTAGAAGGAAAACGAAAATGAGCTATGGTAAATAGTCATTAGTTTCTGTACACCATCTGTCAAGACTCTGCAGTATTGCTTCATTCATGATTTCCTCTCTTACTCCCATTTCTCTTTCATATGAATCTCCATAGTTTTATTTGTACGCTTTTAATGGCACACAAATTTCTCTACTTGAACTGCACATACTGGGGGGCCTAGAATTGATAATTATTAAAGACAGGGACACTGGAACTCTGCCTTCTGGCCTGTAGCACAGGAATCTGGAATTGCAGCCAGTGACCTGGTGGCAAAGCACAGCAGAAGGGCAGATTAGGTTTTGTGTGTCTAACTCATCTTTGTATCACTTACTCCCAGCATATGGCATTGTAATAAATGAAGACTCAAATAGGGTGATTGAAATCACACCTTATCATCTCCTACTTCTCTTGGGCTTTACATAAATCTTATTATTTTACTTCCAACCCGCGGTATGCTCTTCTTTGGGTAACTATCCAATTCAAAGTAATCCTCCCTTCCCTTGGAAAAACCTCAATACAGAGAGGAAACCAATACCAACGATTAGGTGAACTTTCAATCCGTAACTATAGCTGACTGATCCACACACCAAATAAAATTACTTCTACAGGACATTTAGAGCTATTGAAACAGACTGGGAATGTTCAAAGCCAAAGCATGCTAATGCAGAATGTTAAGGAGAGGGGCGCCTGGGTGGCACAGCGGTTAAGCGTCTGCCTTCGGCTCAGGGCGTGATCCCGGCGTTATGGGATCGAGCCCCACATCAGGCTCCTCCGCTATGAGCCTGCTTCTTCCTCTCCCACTCCCCCTGCTTGTGTTCCCTCTCTCGCTGGCTGTCTCTGTCAAATAAATAAATAAAATCTTTAAAAAAAAATGTTAAGGAGAAGATCCACAATTTTCTGCTATTGAAGTTCCAGATCCACCATGATCCCAGCCCTTTGTGTGTCTTAGCTATTAAAAATATTTCTTCAAAACTGTGAGACACAACAGTACCCTTTCAGTGTACTTAACGTTTTGTTAAAATACTAAAATTAGTTTCCTCTGCTTGCTAATAAAAGAAACGTGTTATTACCATGTCACTGTTAGTGGATTTTTACTTTTCTGGGGTGGAGGGAAGTATAACAGGATTTGAGTCATTATTCTTTCTCTTCAACACACGTTGACATCATACCCATGCCATAAGCTCGTGGCCTAAGTCATTTTATTTTGTTCTTGCAGTTGTAACTTTCTTTGAATCTGATACTTGTGTAGCTGGATTTTAGAAGGCTAATATTTTTGTTAAATTTTTACTATTATTTATTTTTGGATTTTATTCATCATTCCAGACTATTCAAGTCATTTCTACTTCTGGCAGAGATATATAATGTGGCAGAGAATGCTGGGCCTCAGCAATAGCTGTAATCTCCTCTTCTACCTAAAACTGCTTCTCTACTACGTTTCTTAGGGCTTCTGCAGTTAGGTGGTTCTGTTTTGGCCAATGGAATGTGGGTGCACATGAAGCATGTCACCTGTAGGCCTGATCTGTAAAACCTCTTTTGTAATCCTCCACACTCTCCTTCCCTGTCTCCTGGCCAAATACAAATGATCCACTGAAGGACTCCAAAGCTCTAAAAAATAACTATGGAACAACTAGATTGAAAGAACCTAGGTCTTTGAAAGACTGCATGAAACTGATCATTGGTCTGTAGTGTGAAGAAAAAAGTAAAATTTTCTGTATCAAGCCATTGAAATTTAGGGGTTATTTATAACAGCTGTCAAATTACAACAAATCTGAACTTACATAAGGAAAGACTATTCAAAAAGATGATTGCAGTAAGTTGAACACACTGACCTCGGGATCTGCAAGTGTTTCAAAATCAAACACTGAAAGGCCTTTTAAACAATGGGAAAGGGTAAGAGGGTAGGAACTTTACGGGGGGAAGGAAGCAAGCAGTGGGAGTGAGAAGGTGGAAAATTCCAGACACTTCAATGACCAGAATTTTTTCTGCAGTCAGCCAGTTCATGGAATGAGCTATAGGGAGGATGTCTGCATCTTCTCGCTGGCTTCAGCAGGGCCAAAACCAAAGTTCGGGGACCTGTGTGGAGGAGAGAAGCCTGACTAGAATATGGTCAAGTCGGTGATTAGGTAATGGGGAACTGTGAGTTCCTGGTCACCATCTATCTTAACTAATACAGTCTCTCTCCTCAGTTTCATCAATCCTGTTAATTCAGCCAACATTCAATCAGGACACTTACTCAATGCCATTTTGCTCCTACTCGGGGGCAGGCTCAGCCCCCTTTAACAACAGCAAGCGATGAGAGAGAACTACCGTAGCAGCAGGCTTAGAAGCCCACTTTTTGTGAGAGCCTCTCTAGGGAATGAATTCTTCTGTCGCTCATTTCAGGGTTGTCTCCTCCATAGGGTGCCAGCAGATAAAAGTAAAAGGCTAACATAGTTCACATTCACAGAAGACAGAGAAGAGACAATCAGAAGGGAAGGCAAAAAGATTCTTGAGCTCACAACTGAATCCTTTCTCTCCGTATTGTTAGTACAAAGTCCTCCCGAATTCTACCATGCTTCATCCTCTTGGCAAACCAAGCTACAGCACTTGTTGTTCTAACCCTGAGTGCTATTCCCTCTACTAACATGCAGGTTAATCCATTATAATGTCATAAGCACGAGGAAGAATCCCAGGAACCAGAGCAATCAAGAGTAGCACTTGTAGGCTGTTGTTTTTTTAAGATTTTATTTATTTATTTATTTATTTAAGAGAGAGAGAGAGCACGAGCGGGAGAGAGGGAGAAGCAGACTCCCCGCTGAGCAGAGAGCCCGATGTGGGACTGAATCCAGGGACTCCAGGATCATGACCTGAGCCGAAGGCAGATACTTAACCGACTGAGCCACCCAGGCACCCAACTTGCAGTCTGTTTCTAACTAAGATCTTTGCTCCATTTAATTCGTTTCCTACTAATTTTGTTACACGGTGTCTTAGCTCACTTCTGGGGGTCCCCAAATGCAAAATCTATACAAACTCTTCCTGCTTATATTGCCCGTACCTTCATGAATCTTGCTGACCAATGCTGAGTCTCTAATATCAACTCACGTTCATCCAAATATATAAATATATGAGGCTATCTTCCTGTTTATTTTATGTAACCTACAACCGAATATAGTATATAACCTTTTACTTAACATAATCAAACTTCCCATTTCAGCACAATGTTTCTCTTCAGGTAAACATGACCCATCATCTTCCTACCAATTATACGTGTCTTTCAAAATGTATTTCCCTATTTTAAAAAAGACCTGTTTATATATTTTCCCATGTCCTTCACTTCTTGGGCAATCTCATGCTTATATTTGAATGATATTATCGGCTAGAATGTTTTAATACCTATGCTTTGTCATGGAGACCACAAAGAAAAGAGTGTAAACAGCTTAGATAATAAAGCCATATATGTTCATGTACTGAGTTCTAAGTTAACTCTACTAAGTTCTTTCATATGAGCACTCCCAGTCAATTTTAAAATCTCTTTTTAAGAGATGCATTTATCTCTTTTTTCAATTTTCAACTTAACTCCTATAATGTGCCACATTCAAAATTGGCTATTAACAAAAAAAAGAAGAAGAAGAAACAGTTCCATTTTATAACTCCAAACTAGAAACCACAAATAAAATTACTTCTATAATCTAGTCATGGCTGCTAAGAACCAATTCATGAAAGACACACACTCAGCTGGAATTCAGTACATTCTACTTAAAGTCTCATATTCACATTATATTTAAAAACAGCTCCCCAAATATCATCATAAATAATTCATAGATATTTTTGGTGCAGCCCAAGATTTTTCAAATAAGACAAAGTATTTCAGAAAGTTGAAGCCACAGAAATTTATGGGCATTTCATTTTAGTGCTAATAACCAAAAATTTCACACAGATTAAAATATGTCATGCATGCATCATATACTCTGTGGTAACTGTATAGTCACCACAGTGATAAAACACAATCACCTGTAGGGTTTAAAAACATGCAAAAATAAGAGAAAAATTGACGACTTTAAGTTATGAGCATTAGATAGACATATTAAAGATCATGGAATATTAGAATCTCCACTTCTATTTTATTTTTTTTGTTTTTAAATTTTTATCTCTCTTTTTTTTTAAGATTTTATTTATTTGACAGAGATAGAGACAGCCAGCGAGAGAGGGAACACAAGCAGGGGGGAGTGGGAGAGGAAGAAGCAGGCTCCCAGCGGAGGAGCCTGACGTGGGGCTCGATCCCATAACGCCGGGATCACGCCCTGAGCCAAAGGCAGACGCTTAACCGCTGTGCCACCCAGGCGCCACTCCACTTCTATTTTAAAACNCTCCACTTCTATTTTAAAACATACCACTATGTTTTCCCATCTAGTTTATTCTAAAGCCTTTAATAAACATTTTGAAAGTTACGTCAGAGACTGCCAGTAATATGGCAGAAGGGCTAATATAAAATATCCCACCCCTACTCCCAAAAATAAACACATAAAAATGGGGGACATTTTTACATTTCAAAGTAAATTACATAAGTAAGCTTATAATAAAAAAAAGTGAGACTTCTGATTCTCATGCTCCAGGAGGCAGAGAGAGAGTTATTCTAACTATTTGTCCTGCTGAAAACTATTAAAAACACCAGTCAAAAAAATCTTCTCATAGGATGGAGGATCTGAAAAGAAATTACAAATTATCAGGATAAAACCTTAGTGAAGGTAGGGACCTAAAAGATAAAGTAAACACTAAAATTGCTTTTTTTCCTGGAGGTGTTAAAGAAGCTGAACATCAGTTTTTACAAAAAGGGATCACAACGGGCAAAAGACATGAATAGACATCTCTCCAAAAAAGACATCCAAATGGCCAACAGACTCATGAAAAAATACTCCACATCACTCGGCATCAGGGAAATACACATCAAAACCACAATGAGAGACCACCTCATACCAGTCAGAATGGCTAAAATGAACAACAGATGGTTGGAAAGGATGCAGAGAAAAGGAAACCCTCTTACACTGTTGGTGGGAATGCAAACTGTATAGCCACTCTGGAAAACAGTATGGCCGTTCATCAAAACGTTAAAAAAAAAAAATATATATATATATATATATATATATATATATAAATTATACATTAATTAATGTATATATTTTAATATATATTAAAATATATATTATATATTCTATAATAGAATATATAATTGATTAATTAAAATATATGAAATATATGAATATATTTTATATATATATTAAATATAGCATAAAGGGAGAAGGTAAGCAGGCCTGAATGTTTATAATCCTTCTACATGTCACTTTTAGTGGTAAAACTGTAACTCTAAGGAAAATGTAAAAGGTTAGATATGTAGACTGCAACAGCCAGTGGAATTACTTAAAAAATAATACAAGGACATAGCCAAAAAATAAAAACCCACAAAAATTAAAATTATTAAAATGCTAAAAATATTCAAGGATCCTAAATAATGTATGTAGATACCATGTCCTCAAAGATAAGAAGCACATCTCTCCACTTTTTAAGTGTAGGGTGCACATACTGACTTCCTAAAAAGACAGTATGGAAAAGAGAGAAGTTGGGGGCAGGGAGGAGTAACTTTACAAAAGAGAAACTGACAAACACTAACGAGCCAGATTATGAAAGTCAACATTATAAATCCTATTAAAACATGATGTGATGAATGACACTTTACCTCTATGGCATTTTTCCCAAAAAACCATAACGTCAGTTTAATCACAAGAAAAACATCAGACAAATCCCAATACAGGTCCATTCTACAAAATACCTGAGGAGTACTCCTCAAAATTGTCAAAGTCATCAAAGCAGGGGAAGTCTGAGAAACTGTCACAGCCAAGAGGAGCCTAAGAAGACGTAACGACTAAAAGTATGTGGTATCCTAAATGAAATCCTAGAATAGAAAAATGACATTAGACAAAAACTAAGGAAATCTGAATAAAGTGTGAATTCAGTTAATGGCAATGTTTCAATACTGGTTTGTTAATTGTAACAAATGTATCACATTACTGTAGGATGTTAATAATAGAGGAAAGTGGGTGTAGGGTATATGAGAATTCCCTGTACTATCTTCTTATTTTTTCTGTAAATCTAAAATTATTCTAAAAAATAAAGTATATTTTTAAAGAAAGCACATTAATCAAAACAGAAGATAAGAAAAGAGAAACAAAGGAGCAGAAAACAAAGCAAACAAACAGAAAACAACAAAAGGAAAGATGTAAATCCAACAATATTTATGCTATTAAATGTAAGTTAATATACACTAAATATAATAGAGATTGCTATTTAAGATTAAAGCAGATTCCATGCTATTTATTAAAAACCCACTTTAAATGTAAATAAATAGGTTAAAAGTAAGAGGAAGAAAAATATATATCATGCACATAATAATAAAAGAGGAAAGGAGTTACTATATTGATATCAGAAAAAAAGACTTAGTGACTCACTTCCTAAAATGAAGTATGCAAAGGGAAACTTTATAGGAACTAACTGTATGGTGGAGAAATCTGGCAAAAACTACCTTAACCAAATGATGAAAATTAACATCACTTCACTGTATGAATATCGTGGTACCCCTTGATGTGATAGACAAGAAGGGCACTTCATCTGTATGAGACACTTTCCACAAACACATAAGTCCAATATAATCATGAGAAAAACATCAGGCATACATAAATAGGGAGACATTTTACTAGATAACTAACCAGTACTCCTCAAGATGGTAAGGTCATAAAACAAAGGAGACAGAAACTGTCACGAACCAGGGGAGACACAACTGCTAAATACAGTGTCATTAGATTGGACCCAAGAACTGAAAGGAAACATAAAAGAACTGGTGAAATCCAAATAAAGTCTGCAGTTTAGTTAATAGTAACGTACCAGTGTTAGTTTCTTAGATTTGATAAATGTGCCGTGATAATGTAAGGTGTTAACAAAAGGAAAAAGTGGGTGAGGGGATTACAGGCTCTCTGTGCTATCTAGGTAACATTTCTGTAAATATAAAAGCAGTCTAGGGGCGCCTGGCTGGCTCAGTCTTGAGCCTCTGCCTCTGGCTCAGGGTGTGATCCCAGGGTCCTGGGATCGAGCCCCATATCGGGCTCCTCCGCTGGGAGCCTGCTTCTTCCTCTCCCACTCCCCCTTTTTGTGTTCCCTCTCTCACTGCCTGTCTCTTTCTCTGTCAAATAAATAGACAAAATCTTTTTTTAAAAAAACAGTCTAAAGTTTAAACATTTCATGGGAATGCAAAATTGTACAACTTGGCAGTTTCCAATAAAATTAAACCTACACTTACCATAAGGAACAGCAGCCCTACTCCTAGATATTACACAAGAAAAATGATCATTTGTATTCACTTAAAAACATGTAAGTAAAACTTTTAGGCAGCTTTATACATTATCATCAAAAGCTTGAAATAATTCAAATGTCTTACAGGAAGCGAATGGATAAGTGAACTGTGGTATATCCTTACAATGTAATATTACTCAGCAATAAAAAGGAAGAAACTATTAATACATACAGCAATATGGATAAATATCAAATGCATTAATATAAGTGAAAGATGGAGAAATTATATATACTATGTGATTCTGTTTATATGACTTTATATTTAGACATTCATAATAGGCTAGTGGTCTCCCTGGACTTGGAGTCTTGGATGGGTCACTACGAAAGAGCAGCACGAGAGGATTTGTTAGGTGATGGAACTGTCCTGTATCATGAGTGTGGTAGTGCTTACCTAAGTGCAGACATTTATCAAAATTCACTGAACTGTACCTCAAAAGAGTATTTCCCTATGTAATTTTAAGTGTATGGCTGACAAAATAAATGTTGAAAGAAAAAGGGTGGGATATGATATACAATAAATTCTAATCAAAAGAAATTGAGAATACATAAGATGATTGATATTACATAAGATGAAGGCCAAAAAAACCCCTATAATATAAATTAAATATATTTTAGCCTTCAAGCAAATCTCAACAAAGGTATAGAGAATAAAAACATACAGGTAATATTCTCTGACCAAAACACAACTAGGCTAGAAAGTAATAACAATGGGGTAACTACAAAACTCCCATATGCTTTAAAATTTAAACAATGTACATCTAAATAACTCATTAACACAAAGAAAATAATTGCATTTAGATATTATTTTACCAAAAATAATATCATACACATCAGACATCTTAAAACATATAGAGTGCAGCTAAAGCAGTAATCAAAGAAAAAGTTACGGCTTTAAATACCTATATTAGAAATGACAGGCTGAAAATCAACAATATTATCTATGCATCTTACACATCAGAAAAGAATAGCAAAATAAACCCAATGACAATAGACGAGAAATAACGAAGGAACCAATATAAATCAATGAAAGAGAGAACAAACTCAAGATAGAGAAGATCAAACCAAAAGATTCTACTTTGAAATTGCTAAAATGACCAACCTCAGGAAAGACCTGTTGAGAAAAAAAGAAAAAATACAACTAAATGTCAGGAATGACAGGATATCAAGCTGTGGAAGACTTAATACTGGAGGGATATTGCTTCTCACCCATTTCATCTATGGATGCAACCCTGTCCCATTACAACCCTGGAAGGATTTTTGATCAGTTGAGAGCTTATCATCAAAAGTCTCACTTAAAAATTATGATCTCAAAATTTAAGTGTAAGATGCAAGAGGAGTGGTTATCAAAGCAAATGTTAACCACGTGTGCAAATCTAAACAGAAATTGTTAGTATAAGAAAATAGTGTCCTATTTGGGGGATATAAAAATTCTACAGTTAAAATAGTAAACATTTTTTTAGTTGTAGAAAAGGAAATTTTCACTGAACTTTGACCACGTACATACGGACTTGGTTTCCCTAAGCCTAGAGAGTGTATGACAGCAAACAAGGCCTCAGAAAAAAGAATCAGGGGCGCCTGGGTGGCACAGCGGTTAAGCGTCTGCCTTCAGCTCAGGGCGTGATCCCAGCGTTATGGAATCGAGCCCCACCATCAGACTCCTCCAATATGAGCCTGCTTCTTCCTCTCCCACTCCCCCTGCTTGTGTTCCTTCTCTCGCTGGCTGTCTCTATCTCTGTCAAATAAATAAATAAATAAATCTTTAAAAAAAAAAAAAGAAAGAAAAAAGAATCAGAACAAGGGCTTCTAGGAACACTACTCAGCATCAACAGAAAAACAGTCAGTGAACATATAGCTGTACTATGTAGACTCAGTAAAAAGACTCAGGAATCATTAATAGGCTTGTGCCCGATCTCCCCGAAATCCAGCAAATCTTCAACTGGCAAGACAAAGACTTGTCTCAACTAGACAATCACTTGGCCTTGTGAAATTATGTTTTTCTTTCTTTGCCTTTTGTCATGCAAGGAGTTCATGCACAGACACCCCTAGCACCGCTTGGTACAGAAAGAACATATAGCTCATGGGGAAAAACTTGTAAGTAGTTAAATAATAGATAACATGCAGTACTCCAAACGCTCATTATTCCCTATCTAGAAGGCACGTAGATGTTCTGTTTGCACCAGGTCTAAAGCTCCCACAGACAGGAGCCTACTTTGTTTTCTTTTTTCCAATTTTTTTTTTTTTACCTTTTGACCTCTTTCACCCATTTTACCCACCCTCCCACCCCCAGCCTCTGGCAACCGCTCTATTCTCTGTATCTATGAGTTTGTTGTTTGTTTTTTAGATTTTACATATAAGAAAGATCATGCAGTTTTTCCTTTCTCTGTTGACTTATTTCACTTAGCATAATGCCCTCAAGGTCCACCCCGTTGTTGCAAATGGCAAGATTTCGTTCTTTTGATGGTTGAAAAATATTCTATTATATATATAAAACGTATAATAAAGTGTTCATCTATTGATTGATGCTTCGGTTGTTTCCGTATCTTAGCTATTGTAAATAAAGCTGCAGTGAACGTGGGAGTGCAGATAGCTTTTTGAGTTGGTATTTTCATTTTCTTTGGATAAACACCCAGAAGTGGAATTGCTGAATCATACGGTAGTTCTATTTTTAATATTTTTAGGAACCTCCACACTGTCTTCCATACTGACTGCACCAATTTACATTCCCACCAACAATGCATGAGAATTCCCTCTTCCCCAAATCCTTGCCAACGTTTGCTATTTCTTGTCTTTTTGATAATAACCATTAGAACAGACGTAAGGTGATTATCTCATTGTGGTTTTGATTTGCATTTCCCTGTACTTATTGGCTTTTTGTATATCTTCTTTGGAAAAATGTCTATGCAGATCTACTGTCCATTTTGTAAATGGATTGGGGTTTTTTTGCTATTGAAGTATAGGAGCTCTTTATCGATTTTAGATATTAGATATATCAGATATATAATTTGCAAATATTTTCTCCAATTCAATAGGTGGCCTTTTCACTTTGCTGACAGTGTTGACGGTGTTGCTGTGCAGAAGAGGTGAACCTACTTTGGTTAGCAGGCTGGACATGCAACTGAGTGCGTGCTGAGACAGAGTAACCCATTGCGTTACACAGTTGTAGGTTGGCCAAAGAGAGGCTAGGGGACACCTGCTTTTCCTAAGCCCCAGGGAATACGTCCGGGGCTCTGCAGGCCCAGGACTAGTGCAAGGTAATATGCATACCAAAGGCTAAAGCCTGCATACTGTGGGCTCTGGAAACACCCTTGCAGCCAGAAATACTGACATCAACCAAGTGCCGAGTTCTAGATCCAGCTGAGTTACTTCCCCATGAGCTTCCACGACCATGAGAATTTGTTTCTCTTCACCTTTCTAAGCCCCACCTTTGCCTTTGTTCTAAGAGACAGTTTTCACAAGGGCTTGGCCCCTTCTTTCATGTCTAGATGCAAATCCCCAGTGCTTGAACTGTCTTGGAGATACTCTTTGACAGTTAATCCAAAGACCCTATCCCATAGCCTGGGCCCATCACATTGGATCAGATTTTCTATGGCTTGTCCAGCAGCCAACTCAGCTTAAAACTCATTACATACACCTCAGAGCCCATTATTCTTTTATCACAGCAAGCCAACACAGGTGATGAAGAGAGAGAAAGCACTCAAGGTCTTCATATTTTATTGTTGAGAAGAAAGGTAAAGATAATGACTAACTTCAGAACTGAAATTAAGTAAGGCATGATGAAAATTACAAGTGTGGGCTGTAACAACGTTTTTCTAGATATATCTCCTGAGGCAAGGGAAACAAAAGCAAAAATAACCTACTGGGACTACATCAAAATAAAAAGCTTCTGCATAACAAAGGAAACTATCATTAAAACTAAAAGACAGTGTACTGAATGGGAGAAGATATTTGCAAAAGACATATGCGATAAAGGGTTAGTATTCAAAATATAAAGTAAGGGGGTTGGGGGTGGGTTAAATAGGTGATGGGCATTAAGGAGTACACTCGTCATGATGAGCAACGGGTGATGTGTGGAAGTGTTGAATCACTATATCGTACACCTGAAACTAATACAACACTGTATGTTAACTAACTGGAATTAAAATAAAAACTTAAAAGGGGGAACTGGCTGGCTCAGTCAGTACAGCGTGCAACTCTTGATCTCAGGGTTGTGAGTTTGAGCCCCAGGTTGGGTGTAGAGGTTATTTAAAAATAAAATCTTTAAAATAATAAAATAAATAAAATAAAAACTTAAATAAAGAAATAAAGAACTTATACAACTCAACACCAAAAAAACAACAAATGATCAAATTTTAAAAAGTGCAGAAGATATGAACAAACGTTTCTCCAAAGAAGACAACAGGCACATGAAAAGACGCTCAACATCACTTATTCTCAGGGAAATACTACAATGGGATCAAAACTACAATGAGGTATCACCTCACACCTGTCGGAACAGCGAAAATCAAAAGTAAAACAAGACAAAATCAGAGAGGGAGACAAACCATAAGAGACTCTTAATCATAGGGAACAAACTGAGGGTTCCTGGAGGGGAGTGGGTGGGGGAATGGGGTAACTGGACATTAAGGAGGGCACGTGATGTAATGAGCACAGGGTGTTATATGCAACAGATGAATTACTGAACTCAGCCTCTGAAACTAATGATACACTATATGTTAATTGAATTTATATATAATAAAATTTTTAAAAACACAAGAAATAACAAGTGTTGAAAGTGTGCAAAAAAAGGAACACTAGTGCACTGTTGGTGGGAATGTAAATAGGGGAAGCCACTCTGGAAAAACAGTATGGAGGTTCCTCAAAAAATTAAAAATAGAAATACCATATGATCCAGTAATCACATCACTAGTTGTTTACCCAAACCATATGAAAACACTAATTCAAAAGGATAAGGGCACCTGGGTAGCTCAGTCAGTTAAGCGTCTCTTTTTTGGGGGTCCGGTCATGACCTCAGGACTGTGGAATCAGGCTCCACATCCAGTGTGAAGCCTGCTTTAGATTCTCTCTCTTCCTCTCCCTCTGCCCCGCCCCCTGCACTAAAATAAGTTAGAAGATAGAAAATCCAAATATTTGGGGTGCCTGGGTGGCGCAGTTGTTAAGCGTCTGCCTTCGGCTCAGGGCGTGATCCCGGCGTTCTGGGATCGAGCCCCACGTCAGGCTCCTCTGCTGGGAGCCTGCTTCTTCCTCTCCCACTCCCCCTGCTTGTGTTCCCTCTCTCACTGGCTCTCTCTCTCTGTCAAATAAATAAATAAAATCTTAAAAAAAAAAGAAAATCCAAATATTTTAGTAATCACAGCAAGTACAGACTGATAATGATTTGGGCAACAAATTTACAAGCTTATTCCTACACTCCCACATTAGGAAATTCACTCTTTTCAAGCCTATGCAAAACATGTATAAAAGTTAACCTCAGGGGCACCTGGGTGGCGCAGCTGGTTAAGCAACAGACTCTTGGTTTCAACTCAGCTTGCAATCTCAGGGTCCTGAGGTCGACCTCAGCCTTGCTCGGCGGCGTGGAGTCTGCTTAAGACTCCCTCTCCCTCTGCCCCTCCTCCCCTCAAATAAATAATCTTTTTTTAAAAAAAACTTAATCTCCTATTAGGCTATCAAACCCATTAACAAATTTCCAAGTATAGTATTCAGTGTCAAACACATTATATTTCCCGAGCATGATGCATTCCAATGAGAGATGTTCTAAAAAGACAACACTAAAACACATATTTGGAAATTTAAAAACACATTCATGTCAAAAACAAATTAGGATGGAAATTAGAAAATATGTAAAAGTAGATAATACTGAAAAGACCAAATACAAAATCACAAAACCTGTTAGATACCGCTAAAGCGGCTCCTGTATTAAAAATAAAAATGGAGGGGCGCCTGGGTGGCACAGCGGTTAAGCGTCTGCCTTCAGCTCAGGGCGTGATCCCGGCGTTGTGGGATCGAGCCCCATATCAGGCTCCTCCGCTATGAGCCTGCTTCTTCCTCTCCCACTCCCCCTGCTTGTGTTCCCTCTCTTGCTGGCTGTCTCTCTCTCTGTCGAATAAATAAATAAAAAATCTTTAAAAAAATAAAAATAAAAATGGAAAGTAAATAAGCTCAAGAAGTTAGAAAAAGAAACATATTATAAATTCAAGTCAGAATCATAGAAATAATTTTCAAAATAAAAAAACAAGTATCTGGAATAGAATATAGCCAAGAGATCCGTGTGGGTGCAGTGAAGAGAAACGGGAGTGTCATTGAAGTTCAAGTCAGAGAAGGGAGGGAGGGGAAGGGGACCAGATGATTCAGAGCCTTTGAGGTCACAGTGAAGACTGCGGCTTCTACTCCGAATGAGCTGGGAAATCATGGGAGGGCTTTAAAGAGAGGAGTGACATGATCTGATTGACATCTTATGTTCACACTGGACCAAAGTGAGGCAAAGAAGTAGTCGGGGAGACCAGTTAAGAGGTTACTACAATAATCCAGGGAGAGATGGGGCTTTAAACCAAGTTAATGGTGGCGGGAAAAGTTAGAAGTATTCAAATCTGGAATATATTTTGGGGATGGAGGTGGGAAGATTTACCAATGGACGATATAGGTGTGAGAAAGAGGTCAAGAATGATGGCAAGATAGTTTGACCTGAAAACTGAAGTTGTTATTAATTCAGATGGGAAAGACTGTGGAAAGAGTTGACATGGAAAGTAATATGAATAATTTTGTTTGGTGCATATTAAATTAAGGTAGTTATCAGATATTCAAATGAGGATATCAAGCAGGCAGTTGGAAATACAGGTTAGGATTCAGAAATACATTTTTTCTGGGGCGCCTGGGTGGCACAGCGGTTAAGCGTCGGCCTTCGGCTCAGGGCGTGATCCCGGCATTCTGGGATCGAGCCCCACGTCAGGCTCTTCTGCTGTGAGCCTGCTTCTTCCTCTCCCACTCCCCTGCTGTGTTCCCTCTCTCGCTGGCTGTCTCTATCTCTGTCGAATGAATAAATAAATAAAATCTTTAAAAAAAAAAGAAATACATTTTTTCTAAATGGCCCGGCCTTTACATATAACTTGAATATAAAGATTAGTGACTTAAATGACAAGTTAATTTATAATAACACTGCAATTCATTATCCTCATTCTGTTCTATTTTAGTGTGTACCCTCCAGAATCACAGTGCATTGGCACACTGACAGAATAGTTAGCCTTTTAACTCCTTCTGACACAGGATCCAGTATTTAACTTGGTCAGGACATTCAAATATATTCCCCAAACTATGTTTTGAAACAAGTCCTTAAAATTTTATCAATGGAAATTTTATGTTCCCACTTAAATAGTTTTCATTGTTCGTTGAAATGGCACTTCCCAAGCTGGTAATTATTTTTGAAAATCTGAAATCTCTAAGCACATTTTTAAATCAATTAGCACTCAGTAAATTGGTCCAAGTTACAGTTTCATGGTTAGTTCCTTTTATTTAGATTCCATAGTGGTTTTCCTGCAAGAGAAGATTAAATGCAACTGTTTTAAAATAGTTTGTCAAATTAAAAAGAAAACTAGAAAAAACAAAAAACCTGTAACCGCTACAGGGCCTAACTGTACTCAATGTTTTCTAATATTTACTCTCAATCTTCTTCATCCCTTAAAGCCACTTTTCTAAGGATAGTCAATGAAAAATTCCCCTACCCGTTATCCCCCCCTCCCATCTTGAAAAGATTCGGCCTCAACATTTTTTTCCCTTTTTGTGCCTGTTGGTTCACCTTCAAAATATTATCAGAATTTGCCCTTTAGCCTTGACAGTCCCTGGAGCACTAAAAATTCTTCTAATTTCCCCTACTTTCCCTTGAGGGCAGAATGACTTGTAAAAGGGTCAGGATGTATTTCTAGACATCCTAAATTTTCCATGTGACTTTAAATGAAAGCCTTTAATTACTTGTAGCTTCATCGAATTCTGCACCCAATTTTCTTCCTCAGATTCTGACCTTCCCCCATAATTCAACTAGAGCCAGGAGGTACAATCTGCTTATTCCTTTCATAAAGACAATCCTACTTCTATCCATCTGGGCACTGCCTCCCCGTAACCTCTGGGAAACAGAATACATTCTTGGCTCATTAATAAGACAATTTGATACTGACCTATGCGCTTTGCCCTTTGGAAATATTCCATCCAATGTTGTCTATACTTGGAGTTTTCCAAAGTGGTCAAATTCTCTTTAGTGAAAGCTAAGAGGGCTTGGTCTTCAAGAAAACAAGACGGAACAGCACAGTTTTAGGCAGTAGGCTAGCAAAAACAGCAACAAGATAATCCAGTTGATTATAATAATGAGAAGAAGCAGCTCTATCGTGTCGTAATCTATGCTCCCTGCCATGAGCAGAATCGTGAGGGGAAGTTTGCTAACGCAGATAGTAGCAGGAAGGAAAACAAACACCCGATTTCACTTAAACTCTACCCTAGTCCACCACCTTGGCGAAAGCTTAGAAGAAATGGGCGTGGCTTCACACCACATGACCACTTATCAGTGGCCCACAGCTTTGTCCATTATTACGTCACAAGCCTGGAGGGAAGCGGTTACCAGGGCAACTTGGGGTGGCTCAGGCTGCTTATCCAGGATCAAAATGTCTTTACTTAGTCTCCACCTCTGTTCCTTGCTCACTTTTTTTTTTAAGATTTTATTTATTTATTAGGCAGAGAGAGCGCGAGCCAGTGAGAGAGGGAACACAAGCAGGGGAGTGGGAGAGGAAGAAGCAGGCTCCCAGTGGAAGAGCCTGACGTGGGGGTCAATCCCAGACCTCCGGGATCATGCCCCAAGGGGAAGGCAGATATTTAACAACTGCGCCACCCAGGCGCCCCTGTTCCTTGCTCACTTTACTTCTATGGTCTTGCCTGCATTTCATTCCTTGCCGATCGAGTTGTATTCTTATGTAAAGTCTTAGTTGTCTAATTCCACTGATTACATATAGTTTTTCTAACACACAAAAACAGATTCAAGCATTTTCAGCCTTGCAATTATATTACTAACCTCCCGAGGAGATCTCACTACACGCATTGCATATAGTTACTGAACCAATATATTTTCTTTTTCCAGTAAAAGAGTTTCCCCCTTCTACTCCATACGAGAGACAGGGCCTAGGATAAGGCACTAGAGTCTATGCTACATTTTACATCAAGAACTTTAACTAGTCATTCCGTGTATTCATTTAGTCAGTAACCAACCCACATGACTGTATTCCAATACAGCCCAAATGTAGCCATCTTTTTCTTTTTTTAAACGTTTTTTATTTAAATTCAGTTAATTAACATATAATGTATTTTTGGCTTCAGAGGTACAGGCCTGTGATTCATCAGTCTTATATAACACCCAGTGCTCATTACATCACCTGCCATCCTTAATGTCCATCACCCCCTTCCCCTCCAGCGACCCTCGGTTTGTTTCCTAGAGTTAAGAGTCTCTTATGGTTTGTCTCCCTCTGTGGTTTCATCCTGTTTCATTTTTTCCTCTCTTCCCCTATGATCCTCTGTTTTGTTTCATAAATTCCACATATCAATGAGATCATATAATTGTCTTTCTCTGATTGACTTATTTCTCTTAGCATAATATCCTCTAGTTCCATCCATGTCGTTGCAAATGGCAAGATTTCAATTTCTTTGATGGCTATATAGTATTCATTGTATATATACACCACATTTTCTTTATTCATTCATCTGTTGATGGACCTCTGGGCTCTTTCCATAGTTTGGCTACTGTGGACATTGTTGCTATAAACACTGGGTGCAGGTTCCCCTTCAGATCACTACATTTGTATCTTTGGGGTAAATACCCAGTAGTGCAATTTCTGGGTCATAGAGTAGTTCTATTTTCAACTTTTTGAGGAACCTCCATAGTGTTTTCCAGAGTGGCTGCACCTGCCTGCGTTCCCACCAACAGTGTAGGTGGGCTCCCCTTTCTCCTCATCCTTGCCAACATCTGTCATTTCCTAACTTGTTAATTTTAGCCATTCTGACTGGTATGAGGTGGTATCTCACTGTGGTTTTGATTTGTATTTCCCTGATGTGGAGCACTTTTTCATTTGTCTATTGGCCATTTGTATGTCTTCTTTGGAGAAATGTCTGTTCAGGTCTTCTGCCCATTGGATTATTTGTTCTTTGGGTGTTGAGTTTGATAATAGATACTATCCCTTTATCTGATATGTATTTTGCAAATATCTTCCTCCATTCTGTAGGTTGTCTTTTGTTTTGTCAACTGTTCCTTTTGCTGTGCAGCTTATCTTTTTTTTTATTTTATTATATTATGTTAATCACCATACAGTACATCCCCAGATTCCGATGTAAAGTTTGATGCTTCATTAGTTGCGTATAACACCCAGTGCACCATGCAATACGTGCCCTCCTTACTACCCATCACCAGTCTATCCCATTCCCCCACCCCCTCCCCTCTGAAGTCTTCAGTTTGTTTCTCATAGTCCATAGTCTCTCATGTTTCATTCCCCCTTCTGATTACCCCCCTTTTCTTTATCCCTTTCTTCCCCTACCGATCCTCCTAGTTCTTATGTTCCATAGATGAGAGAAATCATATGATAATTGTCTTTCTCTGCAGAAGCTTTTTATCTTGATGAAATCCCATTAGTTCATTTTTGCCCTTGCTTCCCTTGCCTTTGGTGATGTATCTAGGAAGAAGCTGCTGTGGTCAAGGTCAAAGAGATTGCTGCCTGTGTTCTCCTCTAGGATTTTGATGGATTCCTGTCTCACATTTCNTCCCCTACCGATCCTCCTAGTTCTTATGTTCCATAGATGAGAGAAATCATATGATAATTGTCTTTCTCTGCAGAAGCTTTTTATCTTGATGAAATCCCATTAGTTCATTTTTGCCCTTGCTTCCCTTGCCTTTGGTGATGTATCTAGGAAGAAGCTGCTGTGGTCAAGGTCAAAGAGATTGCTGCCTGTGTTCTCCTCTAGGATTTTGATGGATTCCTGTCTCACATTTCGGTCTTTCATCCATTTTGAGTCTATTTTTGTGTATGGTGTAAGGAAATGGTCCAGTTTCATTCTTCTGCATGTGGCTGTCCAATTTTCCCAACACCATTTGTTGAAGAGACTGTCTTTTTCCATTGGATAGTCTTCCCTGCTTTGTTGAATATTAGTTGACCATAGAGTTGAGGGTCCATTTCCAGGTTCTCTATTCTGTTCCACTGATCTATGTGTCTGTTTTTGTGCCAGTACCATACTGTCTTGATGATTACAGCTTTGTAATAGAGCTTGAAGTCCAGAATTGTGATGCCTCCAGTTTTGGTTTTCCTTTTTAACATTCCTTTGGCTATTCAGGGTCTTTTCTGCTTCCATACAAATTTAGGATTGTTTGTTCCAGCTCTGTTAAAAAAAAGTTGATGGTATTTTGATAAGGATTGCAATGAAAAGCTTGAGTAAACTCCTCCCTGAAACTCAGATCCAGTATATTTATATGAAGAGTTCTGAGGGAAGACACAAACTCTTCTTCAACAGTCTTCAAGCAAAGGAAAATAATAGTTGTCCTAGAGACTTGATGAGCAACCAAACTAAAGTCGGAGCAATGAGACATTCGAGCAGGGAGGTAGATGAAAGCTATTTTGGTGAAAGGATTGACAGGCCTGGGAATGGAGGTGATTTGCATGTGTGGGAAAAAGACAAGGAAGAGTTAAAGGTGACATCCAGGTTTCTATCTTGTGTAACGAGGTGTACCGTGGATGGTGATCTTTCAGTCCCCAAACAATACTGAAATTCAGTTATGACCAGAGTGCTTCCTAGACCCCAAATTCTGAATTTCAGCAGCCTACTGTCTGTTTGTATCAACTAAATAATCTAGTGAAATCCTGTTGTAGTTCATACCTCGGCCTGCTTGGTCATAAAATGCATCCCCATACATACATAAGCTCAAAAACTCAATACTGCCAATAATTTTCCCAGTCTCTAACCCTGTGTTTCAGATGATGTCCCTTATTTAAGACTTACCTATCTTCAAGATACCTCTGGTCAACCATAAAATGCCTTGGACTCAATACATTGATAACAATGACCAACATTAGAAAACTTGAAAGGGGGGGAATGACATATTCGGGATCTCCTCCTTCAGAAGGCTGTGACTACCAATAGGCCTTTGTGTAATCACCAAATTTTAAAAAACAGTAATAACAACAAGACTTCCCAGTAAGTTATGTCCCTTGTCATTGCAGCTATCAGTAAGCAGGACTGTCAACCTTAGTTCAATGAAGCAAGGAAGAAAATAACCTCTTCAAAACAGCCTGTCTTTTTTTTTTTTTAAGATTTTATTTATTTATTCGACAGAGATAGAGACAGCCAGCGAGAGAGGGAACACAAGCAGGGGGAGTGGGAGAGGAAGAAGCAGGCTCATAGCAGAGGAGCCTGATGTGGGGCGATCCCATAACGCCGGGATCACGCCCTGAGCCGAAGGCAGATGCTTAACCGCTGTGCCACCCAGGCGCCCCCAAAACAGCCTGTCTTTTATCACTACATCAGGAAACATTTCAAGAGCTGAGCCACAAAAAATAACTACTTTTATGTTCAAATCAGTTATCCAGTAGTTCACTGCAAAAAGGTGACATGTTAAACCCCTTCTCGCATACCCTCTAGATGTGCTCTATTATACCTTAACTAAATGCTGACCAAAGAAGCATACAGAATTTTCATTAAGTGGGAAGATGTTCCATTGCACATAGCTTGTAAAACAATCCAGCCCTTTGCTGTCCATGCGATAACCACTAGTGACATATAGCTATTGGGCACTCAAAATGTGACAAGTCTTTATTAAGATGCACCATAAATGTGAAATGCATGGCACAGTCTGAAGAAAAACTATGAAAAAAGAATGTAAACTATCTTGTATTTTTTATATTGAGTATAAGTTTTAAATGATACTATTTTGGACATATTGGGTCAGATAAAATATATTACTAAATACAATAATATATGCAATATATAATATTACTAAATAATTTCCTTTTACCTCTTTTAATATGGTTTCTAAAAAATTTAGAATTACATATGAGGCTCACATTATATTTCTATTGGATATTGATATTCCATACTATGTTATTTTTTCAACTAATGTTTTTTTATTTAAATTCAATTAGCCAACATATAGTACATCATTAGTTTCAGATGTAGAGTTCAATAATTCATCCGTTGCGTATAACACCCAGTGCTCATCACATCATGTGCCCTCCTTAAGGCCCATCACCCAAATACCCCACCCATCCCCCCTCCAGCAACCCTCAGTTTGTTTCCCAGAGTTAAGAGCCTCGCATGGTTTGTCTCCCTCTCTGATGACTTCCCATTCTATACTGTGTTAGAGCTTATATTAGATGACAGTTTTAGAATGCCCTTTAACTGACTGTTGTCTCCTTTAATATCATTTTTTTCCAAACTAAATTACTGTGAAATACAGTTAGTTAACCTATTTCAGTATGTCCTAAACAATTTCTTATTTAACCAGGGAATTTTTATTTTAAAGTCAAATAAAATTTTAAGTTATATAAAATTTTGTTTTAAAGTTAAGTAAAAATTTCCGTTACATTTTATCAGATTTCAAAACATGATATAAATAACTCATATTAGATTCCAATAGGCATCGTTAGTGTTCATCAACATACAAGAAAACAGGCAACTTAGGCAAAATGGTGGAAACCCAGGGGAGATACTCCATCTTTTCATTCAGTGCTATATTTTTTCCTCCTTTTCAATTAGCACAAGCAATCTTTTTGATACAGTAGCAGCACAGCATGCCTATCTATGCTAAGTGGTGTTGTGAATTCAGGCTGTGAGATTTCCCTCGGAGACTAAATTACCTTTGAAATTCTCCAGCTGAAGCAGCATGATTTTCTCTTCTACTTTGTTCCTGGCCTGTAATCCTCAGTGATGCACTTTCTTCTTAAGGAAAATGCATCTAAATGGCTCCGTGGTACTCTGGGCTTTGCTTAACTCCAATATCAACAAAGATGATGAACTGGGGGGGGGGCTGCCCTGCCATTCATCCAGCTGTCTTCAGGAACTAGAGACAGAAAGGGATTGGAATTACTAGTGACATCTTTCCTTGATACCAGGCAGAGCAAATTGTCTCAAAGCCTGGAGTTCTGTTTTTAAGCTGGGATTTTTCTTCGGTTTGTTCAAGTTTGTGGCTAAAGATTTTCTATCAGACTCATAAAATTTATAGGTACTTTGGCCAAGTGCATCACTCCTATACACTCCTCTCCTCTGATTTCCTCTGATGAATCCCATACAGCTAGACAAACACTGAGTGTGCAATATATTGAGTATCCTGAGGAAAAATGAAAAGTTCCATTAATCCATGAATTATTTAGACATTTGATTCACTCAGCTACTACCCTTTACTCATCCATCTAGAAATTCCTAGACAATGGATAAAAATGTTTAGTTTTCCTTTATTAACTTGGCCTCCCCTAGATTCATTTTGTAAGCTCTAACTCATCATAAGGTTATTATGAATTGTTGCCCTTTTCAAATAGAGGGAAAATTAAAACATTAACAGCATCTATATTTTCAGCCCTAATGCAATTCCGTATCAATATCAGAATCCACACGTCCTACTAAAAGCAAAATGTACACTTGAAGATAAGATTGGGTAACCCGAAATGCTCTGTGGATGATGCCAGGAGAGTATCGTGCCTGTAGTTTCTGAATAATGCATATATTAAATATGAGTAGTTAGGACTTCGGGCAGGATGTAGCATGTATGGATAAATGCAAGTAGGAAAATATTTGGAGGACATGGTGGTTATACCTAAGATTAGAACACAGGTAAAATAGATTCGGGGTTAAAATATTCCAATAATAAACCCTTGAAAATCTCAAGTCTCTCTGGTATTCATCCAAAACCGTGGGCATGTTTCTTTCCTCTGTGTTTGCAGTGAGTGAGTTTCCTTTACTTCAGTAGTTCTCAAATTTATTATAGCCACAGAGTCTTGTACTCCAAGGTCAGCACACTTTTTCTGTAAAGGGCAGACTGTAATCAGTAAATACTTTTTTGACTTTGCTGGCCACATGATCTCTCCTGCAACTATTCACCTCTGTCATTGTAGCACAAAGGCCGTCATAAATCAGTATGTAAACTAATGGGTGTGGCTGTGTGCCAATAAAACTTTATAAAAACAGATGATGGGCTGAATTTGGACTATGGGTGGTAGTTTGTTAACCCATTTTATTCCAGTGACATCTCACATCAAATCCCAATAGATCATAATAGTTATGAATCAACATTCAAAAACGCAGGTAAGAAATACCACATTATTTTCCTCTAATCATGTTCCAAATAAAAACTTTTATAACACCACTTGGTGACAAATTTTCTCTGAGTCATTCTTGGAGCTATCCGTCCCCTACCGTAAGATGATATGTAGCAGCAAGACAAAGGAGAGGGTTGGGGTAAGTGGGCTCCATAGTCATATGTTCTCTGTTCATACCCATTACCATTATAACCTCCATTTACAAGCCTCTTCAGTCCTGACCGTGTTACTCGCTGCCAAGCTTGACGTGTAGATAGTTGGTGGAAACCCTGAAAACCTCCACTGGAGCACCACACAGACATTACTCACAACGGCCTGCCATATACGTGGGGTGCTTGTTATTGTTATTTGCGCGTGTGTGTGGTAAGCACATTTAACCTAAGATCTACCCTCCTAGCAAATTTTAAGTACTCACTACAGTTGTGTTAGCTATGGGCAGTAGGCTGTAGAGCAGATCTCCAGAACTTATTTATCTTTTGTATAATGGAAACTTTGTACCCTTGGACTATCCCTCCCCGTTTGCCCTTCCCACCAGCCATTGGCTTAAAGGGTTGTGAAACTTGCCTTTGACCGCAGGCAGGACAAACAGACATTTGTGTTTTTTCTATCTTCTCGAAATCTTTCCTTTCTGCTGTATTTTCAAAACCATTCTCTCCAGTGTATTCCCTTTTTGCAGCCAAAGTTCTGCAAAAGAACTGGGGCTCCAGACGGTTTCTGCTTAAATCCCTGAAGAAAACTGCTTGAAAAGTAAATGCAAACAATGTAATTTTTCTTAAAGTCTTCGTTTTTTCAGAGCAGTTTTAGGTTCACACTATTGAGAGGAAGGTACAAAGATTTCCCCCAAAATACCATGTCCCATGCATATGCTTCCCCATCATCAACACCACTCACAGAAGGGCACCTTTTTTTTTTTAACCAACGATGAACCAGCACTAATGCATCATAATCACCCAAAGTCCATAGTTTACCTTAAAGTTTCTTCTTGCTATTGTACATTCCATGGATTACAACAAATGTATAATGATATGTATCCATCATATAGAGTATTTTCACTTCTCTAAAAATCTGTGCTCTACCTGGCAACCACTAATCTTTTTATTGTCTCTATAGTTTCGCCTTTTCCAGAATGTCTTATAGTTGGAATAATACAGTTATGGAACGTTTTCAAACGGACTTCTTTCACTTAGTAATATGCATTTAAGGTTCCTCTATGTCTTTCTACGGATTGATAGCTCATTTGTTTTAGCACTGAGTGATATTTCATCATCCGGATGTACCATGATTTATTTATCCATTCAGCTACTAAAGGACATCTTGGTTGTTTACAAGTTTGGGTGACTACGAGTAAAGCTGCTATAAACATCCGTGTGCAGGTTTTGTGTGAACCTAAGTCTTCAACTCCATTGGAAAGCTGCCAAACTGTTTTCCAAAATGGTTGTGCCATTAATGCACAAAAACAACAAGTTAAGTTAGAAAACACATTCTTCCAGGCTCCTGAAAGTTTAAGTTCCTTCTTTACTGAAATCAGCATCTTCTCCATTCTATTTCTCAACACTGAAAGTACTTACAACAAATTGAACATCCTGGATATGTTTAAAATAACTCCAGCATTTATGTGTTTTCCTGCCTGTAGGTGGAATATATATGTTCAATTAAAACACAATGTATGTTGGGGCACCTGGGTGGCTCAGCTGGTTAAGCGTGCAGCTCTTGATTTCCGTCAGGTCAGGATCTCAGGGTTATGAGATCGAGCCCCGCAGTGGGCTCCACACTGGGCATGGAGCCTGCTTGGGATCCTCTCTCCCCCTCTCCCTCTGCCCCTCTTCCCTTTTTTTCTAAAAAATAAAAAATAAAAAAAAAATAATGTATATTGAAAGTGCATGTTTTCTTTTGCCATTCAAATTTCTTTCTCTATTTCATTTATTCATTCATTTAAATTTTTTCTGAGCTAGAGATATAGATTTTTGAAATAAAGAGCAAGAAGATGATAACATAGGGGTCATGTGTACAGTAAAAGAAGGCTCAAAAATGGAACTTTGGGGGACACCAACATTTAAGAGGAGATTGAAGGAAAAGGACCCCACACAAGTTCATGCTAAGCAGTAACCAGGAACAAATGAAAGAAGTCAAATATTAACAGCATCAAGTACAACAGAGAGGTCAAATAAGTAGGGCATTATCCACCGGGAGTCACGACTGAAAGAACAAGACATAGTGTCTTTGAAGAATGTGTCAGAGTTCAATCATGAAAATAGGGAACGAGAGGCTTATTTATACACTATTGGAAGGCTGGGGGAGAAAAGACCAAAAGGGCCATAGCTGCTTTTCAGGAAATCTGGAAGAATAGAGATTACAGGAATCCTGCCACCAAAAACTTCAGCTGCCTTCAACCCCAAAGAAAATGATCTGTAGGCCGCGAATAGATTGGAATATATCGTGTATTTGAATATAGTCACATTACATTAATGAGATAATGTATTGAATTGATCCATTATTGAATTGTCTTGCTTATACTATTAATCCACAAACACAATGTTCCTTTGCTATTTTCATTCTCAAAGGACCAAACTATTTGCATTTCACGATTATTTTGATTATTGAGTGATCTGTTTTTCAATGTATTTTTAATGAACAGGAAATTTTTCATTCCAACATAAATTATGGAATTCATAGCTAAAACTGTCTTTTAGTCAGATTGTGATAATGCTTTTCATAAGAAACTGCTTCATTTTCACAAGATTTGAACTATGGTTATGTCTAGATTCCTCATTAGCTCTTTCAAAGTATACATTTCTATTGATATCACTAATTTAACCTTAAAACTTTGAGGACTCTTTCAAGTCTCTTTATTTATATAGGATTTTAAGTTGCAAAATAATTCAAACTGAATTTTAAAGATTGAAGTGTTTTTTGGAATCAGAAAAATCCTTGAATTAAAACAAAAAGGAGTTGACGTTGAATTAGACCTGTTGGCAGCAACCCCACAGAAAGAGGTGAGAACCTGCGATTTTATATAAATTTAATTGCAAGATATAATGTTAATCTCCAGAAAAATAAATCATCATACAGAAACCAAATAAACCATAAAAGAACATTAGGTTTCATTTGGTAATTATAAATGATTTTATATCATTCACGTTTCAAACTGATTTTGTTAATTTTTACTTCATTCTGTTTTGTATGTATGGCAAATTTTCACTATCTCCTTTATTCTGGCTCACCCAGCATGTCTTTGCTGCCTAAGAAATCCGACAGCTCTATAGAGGAAAAAAGTGTGTATCAAATTCCTAATGAGTGCAATTTACATTATAAGGAGAAACAATCACACTCAGCACTTTCTTTCACTGGAAATGACTTGGGAATTCCTTAGAAAGATCCAGTGATTTCAAAAACATGCAATATATCACTATCTAGGCTTGTAAAGAAAAAAAATAAAAAGGGTTCCTGGCTATTCTGCCATCTCAGTTCCAATAAAATCCCAACTTAATATTTGGCCCTGAAATTCAGGATTCCTCCAAGTGCTAGTAACCTTTAAATATCTCTTTTCTATGTATTCTTGCTGATATTAAGAAACACTCATGTGATAACTGCAAAGATATTGCACATATATGTTGACAGAGTTTCATTTATGAGAACCCTTGACATTCTATTAATTTGTTTGGACAGGACTTATTGTCTTGACTAAATCTTCAAAGGATGACAATCTGCATCTTGAATGCTCTCCATCAAAAATAATTATTACAAAGTGTGATATTTTTATTTTAGTGCATTAGTTCGCTAACTTCTCTGATGTACGATCCCTATTAATTCTGTTTTTCCTTTTGAGTTCTTCATCCCCAATTACTCTAACAAGATTTTCACATAAATGCAACTATGTCAGAATCACAGCCCACTCTCCCCATTTAGTTTCAACAATGATTGTTAATGGGGTATGTAAACAAATTTCCTTGATGAGAAAATCTGCAGAGTCAGTTTTGATTTTTCATGCATTGTATGAGACTTTGCATATAAAAAGAACTTAATGACTTAATTCAGTAATGCTATTTCTGAACATGCCAGCCCTTTCTTCACCTCCAGGTTTTTGACTTGTCTATGCATTATGCTGGTGGTTCTCATCCCAGATATCCCCACAGTTAATCCTCCACTTGTTTCAAGTCATTGCTTAAATGTAACCTTTCAGCAAAGCCTACACTGGCAACTTTATTTAATATCCCAACTCCCTCTTCTCTATAATCCCAATATCCTTTACCCTGCTCTATTTGTTTTTCTTCTCTAAGATATACACCCAGAAAGACAGAGATTTTTGTCCATATTATTTGTCAATGCATCATTGGCACCTAAAACAATGTCTGACACATAATATTTGCTCAGTAAGTGTTTGTTATAAAATGACTGATTTCTGCGCTGAATGTGTGGCCTGATGTCTGTGAATACAAAAATCCATTTCACATTTAATAATTCCTCATGGTCAACAATGCTTACAATTCTCAATTATATGAGATCTATAGTTTAGTTGACTTTTTTTCTATTCTAGGTAAATGAAAAATTAACTCTATGCCATATCTTATGTTACTCTCCCAGCTTAATAATATTAATTATTCTTCCATCTCTGCCAGTGAACCAGTTACTTTTGATTTACTTTCCAAGCAATTTCCTTTAGAAATTTTAAGCCATGTAAGTCCAAAGAAAACAATTCATTAAACTTGAGAAAGAGGTAAATGTTATTATGTATGTTAATTGTTTCCCTTTTATTTCCATGAGGGTAACATGTTGACAATAACAGGACAATAACTCCCTTTGGTACCTAATATATAATACAAATGCACAGGTTTGGCATAATGCCCAAAAAAGGTAGCCTGAAAATCCTCTCATGACAGCAATCCAGAAATATTAAACAGAATATGACAATTTTATAAACAAGGCATAGCTGAATTTACAAGGAAAAAATGGAAATCTCCTATGATAAAAATGAATACGGGATTAAAAAAACGGAGTTGAGTTCACCCAAGAAAACAGAAGCCATTATTTAAAATAAAGGTAACTTAGTGAGGAAACTGGTTATATAAAGAATGAAAGAGCTGCAAGACATGTAGGGTACACTGAGGAAATCAAGAGATTAACTACACAGAAAACCACTTGCATCCTAATTTTATGGCTGAAGCAGTGGAGCATCAAGAGGAGAAGCGGATTGACTGGGTTCTCATAGCAAATGGCGGAAACAAAATCTGTAGCTGGCAGTTTGGCTACAGAATCTGGCCTCATCTGCTGCAATATAGAATCCTGCTGAAGAATAACAGGCACACAGAGAAAACAACAATATTATTTCTTCAAATTGAAAACATACAATCATTAAAATTAAAAATTCATCAAACATAGATGAACAGAAAATATTAAACAGGAAGCTACATATGATTCAGTTACCTAGAATACATAATAACGGAGGGAAAACAAGTAAACTAAGAAGTTAAGAGATATGGGGGCACGTGGATGGCTCAGTTGGTTAAGCATCTGACTCTTGATCTCAGCTCAGGTCTTGATCCCAGGGTCATGAGTTCAAGCCCCGCGTTGGGCTCCATGCTGGGTGTGGAGCCGACTTAAAAAAAATGTTTATTTTTTTATTTATTTTNAGGGTCATGAGTTCAAGCCCCGCGTTGGGCTCCATGCTGGGTGTGGAGCCGACTTAAAAAAAATGTTTATTTTTTTATTTATTTTTTTATTTATTTTTTTTTAAAGATTTTATTTATTTATTTGGCAGAGATAGAGACAGCCAGCGAGAGAGGGAACACAAGCAGGGGGAGTGGGAGAGGAAGAACCAGGCTCATAGCAGAGGAGCCTGATGTGGGGCTCGAT